>NW_022705543.1:2971845-2977367 GCF_011630105.1 Anneissia japonica
TTCACCATTAAATGGAACATAATAAAACGAGCACCCCCATATAACAATATCACTAAACGCTGCAACCTATGCCTAACAGAAAAGTATTACATCATCGCATCCGACCGTAACAAAACATTAAACAAACGGTCAGAGTTGATCTCCGCCTGTCGTCACCGCAACAAATACTTGCTCAAGAACTGTTAATTTCCACGCCCACTTTCTACAAACCTCACGCCCATCACTTATAATATACCTGTTCCTAATGAAAAAATTTTCTCCCAGCTGTAAATTCCACAACACGTATATATATACCATCCTTTCTGCTCAATAACTCAGACCTGACGATTGCACATTGCATGAAACTGCAGTAGTCGAAAATAAAATCCTTACACGTATCAATGTCTACCTACATTATATATATATATTTTTTAATAAAACTTGCATTTAATTTAGTATATTTAATTGTTGCAATCTAATTCTTTTCTTTGTTTTCTTTCTAGGAATTTACAAGCAATGGCATAAGCTATGAAAAGGTTGCCACAGCAGGCCAGCAAATTCCCACTAATGAAGTTGTCAAGAGGTAAGAAAATAACGTTTTTTTTTAAATTGACTTCTGTATTATATGAGGCATATGTTTTAAGCAATATCTCTTCTCCTGACCTTAACAATTTGTATAATTAATTTGATATCAGAATTATCATCGTAAAACTATAAAATTAATTTGTTTTGGGAAGTGGTATAAAAAATGTCTCAAAAATATTAATAATTCTAAAAGCCCTATCCAGACTTGTCAAATTTTCTTTGATAAACAATTTTTTTATGCCAATATTCATGATGTACCTTCTATATATGGGCATTATTATTTTGTCAAATTTGCTAAGTCTAAACACAATGGCGACTCTAGGATGCATTTTCTAGGGGGCTTGAGCTTGTATGGCTGAGGAGGGGAGAGGGTTTGGGAGACCTGATGTCCTCCCAAATGAGATTTTTTTCAAAAATAGAAACCTCTGGATGGCCAGCTGTGAAAGATATGTTTTGGGTTGGATGTGGGCCTATTTGTTTTTTCGCTCTGACTGCTCGACATGCTGGGCCGGTGGGGAGAGGGGGCTTGACTTGTCCAATGGGGGCTTAAGCACCCCCTCTCCACCCTCGGCTAGACAGGGCTTAAGAAAATGACTTTATCTAAATATCTTGTATTTTCAGGTTTTCAAAAATTGTAAAGGATTTTGAAGATGCAAATAAGGGCAATGGTAAGAGAATCAGGCCTTTTATTAGAACTAGTGCTTATACTGTACATCATAAAATATTGTGGGTACAATTTTATGATGAAATATGTATTGAAATTTGTGCCCACTGATATGTTTCATGATTTTGTTTTTAAAATGTGAAATAATAATTTATTATTAAAAATTGATACAATTTACTACCATGTCATTAGCTCTAGGTAATGTAAAAACGTATAAAGGTTGTGCTGGCAGACCACAAAGTAAATTACTAATTCAATTACAGGTGGAAAAAGACACCTCTGCCTTAATAGATATGAGGATCTCATGTATCTTAAAGAAATTGCAAACGATAAGGTGTCATGGGTAAATCTATTCTAAATTGTATGTATGTCCTTCTCATAAATGCAGCATAACTAGTCACAGAAATTGTATGTTATAATTATTATATTGTTTTTGAAGTTTGAATGTATATTAGAAATTGCATGGTAAACATAAGTGTGAAAATCTTTTCCATAGAATTTTTAATAGCTGTCCACTGTACGCACGGTGTCAATCGTAGTGGGTACCTTATGTGCAGGTAAGTTTAGATCAGGCAAAGTGTAGATATTCATCATTCTCATACAAGAGGAATATGTCCTCCTTAGTAAAGTGGACATTTACATTGCCCAATAAAATATAAAATTAACTGTCTCATAAAAGTAAACATTTACCTTTCTCAGAAAAATAAAGTAGAAAATTGTATTGCAGTTCCAGATAAAATGCATCTGATTTGCTTTAATGCAATTTATTTTTCTGGACAGTTTAGTCTATATTTTTTTAATTTTATATTTATTTTTTTATTTATTTAGGCACACAATACATGCATCAAGGATTATCAACAGCGAATATATATCACTTTCTTACTTTTTCTTTTCATTTCAAAAGACATTTATTTACTTCCATAGTACAAACACACACAATATAATACAATATGATTTAAGATAAAAAAGAAATCAAGCTATGGAAGAAGGCATGATCCCAAAAAATTTAAGATCTTGTGATGAGCATGCCTCAAAGGGAATAAAAGTCAAAACAAACATAAAAAGAAAATCAATCATAAAACAACTAAACAAATAAATGAAGAGACAAATAAACAGAAAGGGAATAATAAATAAATAAATAATAAATAGATGAATAAGTGAATAACGGTTAAATGAAGATGAATAAATGAATTAATAAGTAATAAAAATGAATAAATAAAAAATAAGTAACAACTGAAGTTCATGTTGTAGGTGACAATTCCTTTCACAACACAATACACACACACACGATGCTTTACACAAACTAAATCTCAATATGAGATTTAGGGAGTAGAGTTGGTTTGATCGTGAGAAAAAAATCCTGCAACACTGACAGAAATTGAACCCATGACCCTGGGATTGGAAGGCAAACATGGCAACCACCAAGCTATTTAACTCTACTCATACATTACTAATCATTGACTGCACATGACCGTGATTGGTATGGTAGAAATAATTATCTATTGTACTCTTAATACGCCTTCACTTGCATGCCTAAACAATTAACATCTTTCCCCTCTTATACATAAACGCAATAAAAATTATCTGCCGTATCCCCCTCCCCCACCCAAGTATGGCTCATGTAATGCAATGGGTTTTTTTTTCTGGTTCTTAAATTATCATTGTTTCTTTTGTCTGTCATATTTTAAGTTCTTGTTGAGGGATGCTATGAACATTTTCTTTAAACGGATATCAGCGTTTACAAGTTTTCATTGTTGTTGCTGTTGCTGCTGCTGCTGTTGTTTGTATATTCATTATTATTATTATTATTATTATTATTAAATATTAATATTATTATTATTCATTAATATTATTATTATTATTATTTTTATTATTATCAATTGAACATGTTTGGAATTTGGAATTATTTTATTACAATTACAGATATATGATTGAAAATCTCTCATTTTCTCCAGACGATGCCATTAAAGGTAAAAACTTTTCAAGGTTTTATTCTATGTACAATTCCCAGTGATAAAGCTCAGACCATGAATATTAGTAACTTATTAGTTTTACTATTATATAGCTCTATCTTTTACTATTACACTGCTTTATGTCTTGTACTTATTGCATTGATGTATATTTTACTATTGCACTGCTATTTATTTTAATAATGTACTAAACATTTTTTTTTTAAATATTTGTGTGGTTAAAACTTTTAACTGCAAGGTTGTGAGTTCTAACTGAAATATATTTATTTATGTATATGGATAAATCCTATGAAATAAAATACAATTATTGTACTGATATTTCAGTTTTCAAAGAAGCACGTGGATATGGAATTGAAAGGGATCATTATCTGGCTAGCCTTAGAGGTCTGAGCAGGTATGTGTTATATGTGTTAGAAACATTGCAGAGCAAAATAAACTGGATTATCACGAATCACCAAACAGCAAAGAATACATTATTAAACTCTTACACATTGGCATATTCAGTGGTGTAATACTTGGGAGTGAAGCCTGAAGCCCCACTCCAATGAGGCCCCAGGTTTTGCTACTATTCAGCACTCCACTACAGAGCTTTGACTAGTGGCATGTCTTGACCATGTGCTCTCTGGTGTGAAGCTTTAGTTCTTGAAACTGACACCATCATGCCTTTTCTAATGATACCCAGCTCTGAGCCTGATAATTAAAACAATTTAATTGATTTTATTGTGCTTAGATCGATGGAGCTTCAAGAGTGCTTCAAGAGAGTTTCGATCAGTACACCAAATGATTAGTTACATATGCAACCAAGACGCACTAATGACAATATGCAATAATGCATGTTAATGAATATGTAAGCATGTACAATGCACTCGGTATTCAGTCTTATAATAAGGCTTTTTCTATGAATGGAATGATCAGGAGCAGATTTAGGGAATTGGGGTGGAGAGCTGGCTCCAGTACTCAATTTGGGAAAGTAAAAAACAAAAAGAAAGAAAGAAAGAAAGAAAGAAAGAAAGAAAAAGAAAATACCTCAGAGGTTATTTCCGGGCATCTAGAAAACAAAGCTTTTGCGAGGACATTCCCCCGCACCCCCTAGGGTAGTTTTTTTTCTCGATCGGCCCCATTTCGGCCCTACTTTCTGGCATCTCTGGATACGCCTCTGATGACTTTTACAAATCATGCACCCTTGTACACCAAACCCAGTATTGCTTACTCATGGTGTGAAAAAACACACAATATGTATTCTTTTTTATGGTAGTTTTCAGGATTATTCATGGCCAATGCCCTTCCTTCTTTAATGATTTTGTGAAGTCCAGTGATAGGTGTGATGGGTGCTTAGTACATTGGAAGGCTAAGACCAATATTTTTTTTAACTCTTTTTTTGTAATTCTTCCAAAACTTTGTGAATAACTTCCTGTTCAAATTCAGCTGTCCTCAACCATTTATGATTTTAAAACTCAACTAACAAAATACGTGAAGTCAAAATACTGATTTGTTATCTCTTATTTTTTCTCAATTTATATTTGTGTTTCTAATATGAAAACTGTTTGCTAATTCACCTTTTCGTACTTTTGCTTTACAAATATATTTTTAACTGTTAACTTCAAATCAGGATTCTTAATTTAGTTCAGTTAACAAGTTAATAATTTTTAATCAGGTGTGCTTCTTAATGTTCCAGTTTTTGAATATCTATTCAGGGGCATATCCAGGATTTAAAAGAGTGGGGGAGTTCAAAATGTTTTCCAAAAATCCCCAAAATGAAATGGGGGTACTGAGGTCCTCCCCCAGGAAAATTTTGATTCCCAGATGGCCGGAAATGAGTTTTCCCGACTTCTGAGGAGTCTTTTAATGACCTTAAATTTCTTCAAAAATCAAGGTTTTTCCCCCTCTTGAGAAAAGGTCAGGTAATTTTTATCTCATTATTTAGGCCTGTCATAGAGGGAAAAAATCTGCTATTGTTTTGTTTTTGATGATAGAGTAAAAGCAGTTTACTGTTTGGGTTCAAGATTCTTTGCTCCTGGCAAAATTGTACTTTCACTTTGCCGAATAAATATCATCATCATCATCATCATCATCATCAAGTTTTAAGTTTAAAATATTTCATCTCATTGCAGTAACTTTCAAAAAGAAAACTGAATTGCGAGAATGTTACAATACATTAAAAACATTAAAGAGATATAAAGATATACAAATTCAGCAACTTAAAAATCACACACAAAAAGGGTTGAATTCTATAACATGCAAATATAAAAAATTTATGAAAAATTACAATATAAGAACATTAAAATTACACATAAAATAAGATTCATTAAATAACATACATATAT
>NW_022705543.1:2978893-2985796 GCF_011630105.1 Anneissia japonica
TTTTTCCTCGATCTGCCCCATTTCGGCCCTTCCCCCCCCCCCCTCCTTTCTTGCATCTCTGGATACGCCTCTGATGACTTTTACAAATCATACACCCTTGTACACCAAACCCAGTATTGCTTACTCATGGTGTGAAAAAACACAAAATATATATTCTTTTTGATGGTAGTTTTTAGGATTATTCATGGCTACTGCCCCTTCGTCTTTAATGATTTTGTGAAGTCCAATGATAGGTGTGATGGGTGTTTAGTACATTGGAAGGCCAAGACCAATATTTTTAAACTCATCCTTTTTTTGTAATTCTTCCAAAACTTTGTGAACAACTTCCTGTTCAAATTCAGCTGTCCTCAACCATTTATGATTTTAAAACTCAACTAACAAAATACTTGAAGTCAAAATACTGATTTGTTATCTTTTAATGGAATATATATAAAATTCATCATCATCATTATCATCATCATCATCATCATCGTTATCATCATTATCATCATCATCACCATTATCATTATCACCATTATCATCATCACCATTATCATCATCATTATCATCAACATCATTATCATTATTATTATTATTATTATTATTATTATTATTATTATTATTATTGACATTGCCTATAAAGCAGTTTTTCAGCCTAAATGTTCATAAATTGTTTTTCGATAGGAAAGGATGTTTACCTATTACAGCCCACCCTCAGCCACTTTCTGGCAAGGAACACTTTCTCACCCTTGGCCCTGTGATTCATATGTATTTGTCTTCAGTTCTGTATTAGGATCTTAGCATAGTGTTTTTTTGTATGTTTTTAGTACCATTCATTTTGAGGCTTCAGAAGAAACAAGAGAAGAACAATGCAAGAGAACACGAAGACAAATATCACCAGATAGTTGTTATGAAACAGATGCAAAAAGGCACTGCAAAGGGCTAGACAGACACAATGATAGACAGACAGACAGATGTAAGAGATGGAGAGAGACATATGATGATGAATGGACAGAGAGACAGAATGACGATTGGACAGGCAGATACAACGATAGATGGACAGACAGACACAACGATAGATGGACAGACAGACACAACGATAGATGGACAGACAGACACAACGATAGACGGACAGACAGACACAACAATAGACAGACAGACAGACATTGGAGAAAGACAGGACGACAGCCCGACAGATCAATAGATGGACATGCATATACTACATGTAAAAATCCCAATCATAGTACGAGAACATTTCACATACCAGAATATACTACTTACCAACAGAGGGATATAAGATATAACCACTACCCTCCGCAAAAGCCTTATAGCAGTGAATATTTTCCTCGAAATGTTTCTAGCAGAGATTATCCTAGAGACAATTATACAGACACATACGAGTCTGAAAACTGTGTAGAATTTTTCCGTCATCATAAATACCCAGAAAATCAAGGCAGATCACATCGGAGAAATTGGCAAATACCGGAAAACCGTGGTCCTAGAAAACGGACTAACAATGACAGATGGTAGCATGCTACGTATGAGACTTCTTAATCAATGATTAAGATTGGTTTGATTGAACATATTTTTAAGAACATTATGCAAAATTAAAAAATTGATTTATCAAATGGAATGGAATAATAATTTTAAATCAGCATACTAAATTCATAAACAGGAGTGGTGCATCATCGGTTAATGTAACCTCATTTTATTTCACACATTCACAACTTCTGAACTAAATAAATTTAATACTTGCAAGAATTTTTTCTTGGCTGAGAAATAAATTTATACAAAATCAATTTAGATTATATTTTAGAAAATTCTGTTATCCCTTACTTTAAACTATATTTGCTCCCTCTACTAAATATATTTAATACTTGCAAGAATTTTTTTCTGGGAAGAAATAAATTTATACGAAAACAATTTAGTTTATGTTTTTGAAAATTCAGTTATCCCTTACTTTAAACTATATTTGCGCCCTCTACGGCTGTTTCAGTCGTCTTTCTAGGCCTACACTGCTACAACTGTAGATAACAGTTAAGATCGAAACAAACTGCGGTGATTTAAAGTTACATTTAAAAGTGGTTTAAAATTAGTCAATCAAAGTGCATCTGACACCTAACAGTTTATTTTTTTGTAAATGCTTGCATCATCGATCTTGTTGGTTTTTTATACACATGCAATATTTGCAACATGGCATTATTTAGGGTCCACTCGTTGAATATATTAAACCATATACTGATTGAACTTGTCTTCATAATGTGGTTTTAGTTAAATGAAATAGCAGGCTAGGTCAACTTTTGGATCTGATGAAAGTAGAAATAATCAAAGAATCGTTTTCAAATATATTTAATTTCCAGACATAATATACGGTTATATTTTTAGTTGATTTTTGTTAATCTGAGTGGAAGTATTCAAAATGTCGTTTTAGATGTTTCGCATGTGATACCAACGGCTTAATCATGGATTGATAAGTACATTAAATTACTCCTTGATGTATACTTAATAAATTATTTTTTGCAATATTTTACCACTTTTCCGCAGTCTTATTTGCCTGCTGTACATACACACACACATGCACGTTTATATGTATTCACGTGTATATTACACACACACTAACACCCTGTCTCTTATACACATCTAGATGTGTATAAGAGACAGTCATTATCATCATCATCATCATATTTGTAATCGTACTTATTTTATATTATCAGAACATACGTGGAACTTATTACGTATACAACGCACCGCCTGTGATGATATTTATCCCCTAAAAAAGTTATTAAAGCATTTATCACTCTTTCGAAAGACCAACAAAGGTATTAACTTCCAACGAAGACAGAGAGAAAATAAATAAGTTTGATTTACAGTAAGAAAATCTATATATTGATAACCAGTCAATTTAAACGTTTACATAGATGATGCGCCTGTTAATGGTTCTTTCTGCCAAGTTCCGACCCTTGGGTAATGCCATTGCTAATATTAGCTATTGTTTAGTATTGTTTATGTATATAATGTCAACGTATACGTTTTTAATTTGTGTAGGCCTAAACGTAATTATTTTATATTATCAAGACATAGGCCCTACGTGGAACTTATTACGTGTATACAACGCACCGCCTATGATATATATCCCCTAAAAAGAGGTTTAAAAGCATTATCACTCTTTTGAAAGATCAACAAAGGTATTAACTTCCAACGAAGACAGAGAGAAAATAAATAAGTTTGATTTACAGTAAGAAAATCTATATATTGATTACCAGTCAATTTAAACATTTACATAGAAGATGCTCCTGTTAATGGGCCTTTCTGCCAAGTTCCGACCCTCGGGCAATGCTATTGCTAAGGTCCTATGAAAAACGACGGCATTAACGTGCGTTGTAGTACAACACATTTGTTTTGTGGGACAGTGCGATTCCTGGCCGTGTTTTCTAATTAAAACTCCGGAAAGGTGCTTCGGAGAAGAGTATTTTCTGATTTAATTAAAAGTGTCACCTTAGAGATGCAAATCGAATTTGAATATTGATATAATTGTTCTAGGTTAAAACATACAATTTTATAAACCTATGGATCGACATTACTGCACTAAAATAAAATTAAACCGAAGAACCATACATTATTCTGTGATTCTCTTTAAAGTTTATTATTATATTTGCTTTTACAATTAAACTACCATCAGACGGCGACTTGCGGACGGTATGAATTAATTGTAGATTTTCTGTGTTTATTGAAAGTAAATGCGTGTGATGTTAGCCACAACAACACTTCTTTCATCACTAACGTTAATCAATCGTGTCGGACATTATGCTTAAAGTGTATATCTCGCAGTTGGCTGAACAAACTCATATCTCATCCGTATGTAAACCATTTGTAAAGAAAACTGTTGACTTTATTGCTAAATTATGTCCAGTTTCGAATATGTCGCGGCGCAGTGGTCCTTTGAATTTGCTCGGTGCAAGTAAATCAGATGGATTATGCCATATGGATTGTGCCATTTCCAGCTCTTTAGACAAACTTCTTCTTTTCAGTTGACTCTCCATTTGTTATAAAATTTACGCTGTAGACATAACGAGTTTTTTAACCGCGTATTATAAAACCACAGACCATATAAAACATTACTGAATGGTAGATATTGGAAGCAGACTTCCCGATTGAATGAAGCTATTTTAATTGATTTCTTCCTTTGATTTTTACGATTATTCATTAATGTATCCTTCAATTGCCATTTCCCCTTGGTTAGTTGTTAATCGGTACCATTGTATTGTTTCAGTGTATAAATTAATGATCTGTGTTTTATATAGGTATGTACAGTCACTGATTAGCGGTTAGATGTAGGCTACAGGAAAAGTTCACGCACCCACCAGGAAGTAGGCCTATTCACTAACCGTGGCCTACTTCGGGCATTGGCTACCGTATTATGTAGATGCTTATCAGACTGGTCTTGGTTTCTCTGATAGTTTTCTCCTTGTTGATACTAGCTTTAGCTTACAAATGACATCAATTTGTGTCGAGAAATGGTGCTGTATGTCTACAAGTTTTCTTGATGATTAAAAAAAACGTTAATAGTTGCAGTACGGAATATTAGGTCCCGCATTAGGTCTATAACTACTTAGGGCGAAACTTTTATCCAACATCATATGTCATAAACGCAAACGTAGTCCTTGTCGAATTGACCAATTCCTCTTCTGTTACGATTAAAATAATATATACTTCTTGGAAACTCTAGCAAATTTACGAACGATCTTTCTATCTCGTATTTAAAAATAGCATGGCTACAGAGAAAACGTATGCATTGTGAAACCTAATTTTTAATGAATACTCGTTTATATGAACGAAATTGTCCCTTACTTCGTTCTAATTGTAAACACGGTGTTTGACTAATGAGTACTTTTTTTTTAAAAAATCGTTTTTTATGTACCGTATTGTACATTGCTATGTTTTCTCTACACTGCTGTTAAATGTTTTTCTTCATGAACGCACCGTCAATTGCTACGCGTGACGTGTGCCGCCGATGGAAATGCGTAGTTTTTCAAATAAAGTATTATTATTAAAGTATTATTATATATATCATATAATTGTCATATTTTATACATTTTTATCTTCTCTTGTATGTTGATTTATGTCATACCGTATACCTTGAAACCTGCAGTTAATTTCAATTCAATGTAAATACATTCGTGTTTTTTTTGTATGTAGCACACCTTATTCAAAAAATTGAATACAAGGCCCACATGGCCCAACATGTAAGTACATTCTCAATGCAAATACGCAACCCATGCAATATATTTATTATTATTAATTTTAACCATTCTGCTAACAGAATATACGGTGGTCATTGACGTAAATTAATTATGTTGACACTTAAGCAAACAAAACAGTAGAACTTATTGTTAATAGTGATATTAGGATATTAGTGTAGGCCTAAAGAAATAAAAAAGAAAAGTCTCGCTTTCTTATTCAATAAGGATTTTACGGTATATGGACTGTTTATTATTTTTTAATTGCAGCATCACAATTCATCAGTTTTTATTTTGACTTGATATATTTATTTAATTATATGTATTTTTTTTTTTTTTATTTTGGCTATTCATTTGCTTTCTAATCACTCTAGGTAACTGAGGATCAGAGGTATGGCGATATGAAAGGCCATCTTTTCTTTACCTTTTTTTCATCTTGTCTTATCTTTCTGTTCATTTCCTTTCCTTTCTCATATTCCTTACCTTTCCATTTTTTTTCTTTTCTTTTCCTTTCTTACATTTCCTTCTCTTTCCTTTCCTTTTCTTTCTTATTTCCTTTCTTATGTTTCCTTATCTTTTCTTTCCTGTTCTTTCTTATCTTTTCTTTTCTATCCTTTTTCTTTCTTTCTTTCTTTCTTTCTTTCTTATTTCCTTTCTTATGTTTTCCTTATCTTTTCTTTCCTGTTCTTTCTTATTTCCTTTTCTTTTCTATCCTTTTTCTTTCTTTCTTTCTTATATTTCCGTACCTTTTCCTTTCTTATTTTTCCTTATCTTTCTTTTCCTTTCTTATTTTCTTATCTTTTCTTTTCATTTCTTTTCTTGCAATTCTTTGTTGCTTCTCTTCTTTTTCGTTCTTATGTTTCCTTTCTTACAATTCATTGTTGTTTCTTTCTTTTTCTTTCTTATGTTTCCTTGTAGGCTTTTCTTTCCTTTCGTTCTTATATTTCCTTATCTTTTCTTTCCTTTTTCTTTCTTATCTTATATTTTCTTTCCTTTCCTTACTTGTTTTCGCTTTCTTATCTTTCCTTCCTTCTCCTTTCTTAGATGTCCTTGTCCTTTCTTTTATTTACTTTTCGATATTTCCTTATCTAATCGCCGTAACAACTATGTCACCACTGATCCACAGATAGTTGATGAGACAAATTGATAATGTATTAGTTCTGTTTAAATGAATTTCTGATGAATTGTGATCTGGATACTTCTGAGTAGTTAATGGCATTATCAATAATGGATGGTGTTCTGCCTTTTTTGTTGTTGTTTTATTTGTATAAAAAGTAAGCATTTTACAAGGATGATTATTTTCTTTTATTACATGCGAAACCCATTTAGTTTGCTGGGATCTGTAGAATTGTTCAATCGTCTGTGTATTATTGCTTAGTGTATGTACTTGATGATTAGTTAAATGTAAGGCCCAATTTTCGTCATCATTGTTAGCGGTGTTCTGCTTTCGTTTGAATCCATTAGGTATCATTGATCTGAGAAAATATGTATATGTGGCTTCTATCTAACTTAATTTTAATTCGATTTTCGTTGGGCGCCATGCATGGCACCCATATGTAAGCTTGGAACGGACTAGTGCGTCTAAAAATGTTTTTCTTGTTTTAAGTAGAATATTTTTATTTGTTAGCAACTTCCGATGTTCTGCGAAACCTCCATGTGCACATGTCCTATGTTGATTTTTTTTGTT
>NW_022705543.1:2987454-3002295 GCF_011630105.1 Anneissia japonica
TATAAAATATATGAATGATAGGTCTAGGCCTACGGTATTTTCATTATTATGAACCAGACCAATTGTCAATATATTATTAAGAAATAGGTCAAAGCCTATGTCCATTCTAAGTGTGGTCGTCTAAGAAGGTAGTCAGTGGTGTAATTTAGTTGAATCATTAACCTATTACTATTATAAGGACGTCTTAAATTGCCCTATTATGTCTGCATATGTTAGAGTAAAGGCTGTACTCTGATGCCAACATGCCTGACACGTTAAATTCCTTTATGTTAGCCTTCCCTCTACTTAGCCTACCGCCCAAGATTCCTCGTCGTCGAAGTAACAAAAGAGCATTTTAATCCTTGGTTTTGTACATGTCTCACATGGTCTTCTCCATTCAGACATAACGCATAGGCTAATACATAATTTTCTTTTCACGTCTTAATTCCACTTTCTTTATAATAATCAGTGCCTCTTACTCCCACACTAGACGTTTCATTGAGCTAAAATGCAGAAAGTGCCCTAAAAAAGAGCACTGAACTCGCTCTTAATTTGTTTAGTTTTCCATGCCTCTGCGATCATGAACAGAATTAAGGCTTTTCAACCAGTGGTGTTTCCCTTCATTGAGCAATTTTTTGATTGGAGTGTATTGTGGTTAAAATACGTCACAATGTATCATGATTCTCATTGCATAGCTGTACGTATTTCTCACTTTTTTTTTTCATTTCAACAAGCGTTGCGGTATCCTGTATTAAGATTACGACCTCATGTTCTCTATACCGAGGCCCTATAACCAGTGGCGTAACGGAGGAGCCGGAAGGCCCCTGGGCAGGAGCCCTTTAGGGGCTCCAAGACGTTAGGGGCCGGGGGAAGCGGAGGGCCCCCGGTGGGGGTCTGGCGTTTTTAGCGTTCTATGACGTATTTGAATGCCTATTTTACACATTCCAATTTATAGGTTTATGTATCGTGATTTGACCCCCCCCCCCCAAAAAAAAGCATACTTAATTTTGACTGAGATATCACTAATAAACATTTTACAATAAATACTAAACAAAACGAGCATTTAACAGTTAGGCCGTACGCAATATTTTCCCCTTCACCTTATTAAATTTGCTCTTCCTTTTTTTTACCTCTTTAACTTTTTCACATTGGGCCTATAGTAAATTCACATATAGCCTAGATTTAATCGCAATCCCGATGTGCTCGATAGGCGTAATAAAAATCCATTATAAGACGACCTATGTAGTAATTGATAGTAGATAACTTTATAGGCCAAGGCATACTTGTGAGGTTGATTATTTAGATTAATTGTGAATAGACTTAGGCCTATATTAATTTCGAAAATATTAAAATCGAATCCACTTTCTGAATTAGAATGAGTCAAGTTGAAAAGCAGGATTTTTCTTGATCTCATACACAAGATCTTTATGTGCTTTATACTGGGTGGCCTCTTTAGTTACAAATTGACTGCTCTCCCAGAGAACCTAGTATCATAAAATACAAGAAAATACAATAATAGTATTTGTATAAACTAGTCAGGCGTGTCATTATGAAGTGTATAAAGACAAAAATCACTTAACACTATATCGATATCGTACCGTATGTACCTACTGAGTCAAATGCTACGTACATTATCGATAAATAAACTGGGGAATGTATTAGTCGACCAATGACGTGCACCGTAAAAGAACTACGACAAGACGAAACCTCAAATCAAATAAATACAAGTCTAACTTATTTTGAACAGTCTATTTCTTGTATAAAGACTATAACGCCCCGCTAGTTTGATGGATGTCTGGTTAGTGCTAAGCGGTAATAACGAGATCAAATGGGTTACAAATCGCAATAAAATAACTACAAAATAAACACGGCAAGATAAGACAGACTATAACAAGACGTGACCAAACAAGCAATTGTCATTTTCGTTATCACGCGACCATTATGTTGTCATTGTACATTTGATGATGGAGAAAATATATATTTTCTCCATGGTTTGATATTTGTTATACTGTGAGGTCCCCAGTTGAGCAGATGCATGGGAGGGTAATGAAATTACTATATTATATTATGGATATCTATTATTCATACCTATCAATAATCCACTATTGTAAAAACTAAATATTAATGTACCATTTTTTTTTAATCTTTTACTTAAATGTTTTGTTGTTTTTCGATATACCGTTTTTATTACCTGTACAGTACAGTATTCTGTAGTGATTTTTTTTTATATATATGGTTTGCCAAAAACAACGTAATTTATTGTATTGTACTTTTGCTTTTGTAAGACCAATAAAATTCTGTAATCTGTATTCTTTATGATTTATTAGGCATATGGGGTGTGGTTTTGAGCTTTCTTTTTGTTATGTATATTTTGCTGAATAAGAATGAATTAATTAATTAAGCCCTTTAAATTTGTTTATGTATCAAACGCAGTTATATAATGGAAGAAATAAATGCTATGGATGTGATGTAATCCAATATGTATATTTATGATTTTTCGTACACTCTTCAGCGGGCATTTCGTAGCTTGGCCATTTCAAATCCTACCTTGGTTATGAAATATTACGAAATGTCCAAGGCAGAGGTACAAAAGTACGAGGTACAAGTAACAGGGTACACAAAGGTCGGATTACGAAATGTCTGCCACTCAGTCACCGACATGTAAGTACACATACATTAGTTGCTGGAGCGAAATCAGCAACCAATCAAATTACGTGACGCCAATCGAATGTGCAAGATGGAATCAGCCTCATGCGCAGACGGATCGAATCCGTGCTCTTGATAGCAAAGTGTTGAAAACATTTTTTTTACAAAAAAAACAAAAAAAAAAACAAATTACACAAGGCAATTAATTAACATAAGTATAGGGCTAATACTATATTGAATATATGGTGGACAGTTGTGTTTTTGCTATAGGAATTTCGATAACCATTGAAAGTGCATACTGTTACTGTAACAACCCATAAACTAGCATAATGATTTCATTTCATTTATTTCGTCCAAAAAACATTAAAATTGACAAAAACAAGATAACAGAGAGCTAAAAACAACTCAGTTGGCGAATCGGGATTGCCAAAAAGTGAACTGAATCACTGTCTAGTGGCTCTCCGATACCAGTGAGAACATAAATTAAATTAGCATAAAATATTCAAGTATAATAGGCCAATCAATAAAATTTAAAAATATATATGTACAAAATATAAAGTGAAATCGGTCAAAATATAATAACATTTGAAAAAGAAGAATTGCAGCGAAAAACAAAAGTTAAAAAGTTTTTGTTTTACAATGGTAAAATTCGAGACGAAAAGTTAAAATAGAATTATTGATTAGCATAGTTTTAAAATTCTGATAAAAGATTCAATTCAAAAAACAAGTTCATTTCGAACATCCCAAACTCTCGGAAAGTTATTAAAAACGTGAAATTTAAAACTATTAGTACGCGAGTAAGTTTGAATAAATTTAAGATGGTCAGTGTGTCTAGTATTAAAATGAATAAAATATTGTCGAGGAATTGAGTACCGTATAGGCCTAAATAATATAAAGACATTTTGCAACAAAAGCTAAGCAGATATATTCAAAACGGTTTTCAACAGATGTTAATCGTGTGATAAGACGTTGTGTGTATGGGATATCACGCGAGACACACGCCCTTGTCATTGTAATTGTCATGATAATTAATAATTGGTTAATTAATTAATTAACAATATATCGAATATGGGAATTGACGATTGGCAAGAATACCGTCGACATGTTTCCTAGTGGTCGTGACTCATTCTGTCGTCTGATGCTCACGATAAAAGGCATCAATGACATGTGTAAACATTTCGGGGGATTTCTTGTGAGAGGTTTCTAATGAGCGAATCGATACGCAAGACTAACAGTTTTGTTCCTTTGGTGTAGAACAAACGCGAAGTTGTTATGTACTGTGCGTACTAATTAACAGAACAACCTGAAAATTGGATCTTATGTAATTGTAATGATCTAAACAAGTGAAAAATTAGTAGAACATTCGATTTGAAGTGCGAATAGAATAGGAAAAATTACTCATCGTTAATAAATACAATTGAATGTATGTCCATCTTAAATTATCATGTGCTTAAATTCTTGTACATTTATTTTTTTTTTAATTTTTATTTTTTTTTAGTTTTTTTTTTTTTGTTCCTTCGTGTTTGTTATTTCCTATTTCTTTAGATAGGATATATGCCACATGTATTTTTTAAAAGTTTTCTTGCTCCGTATTTGAACCCACTGTACGGTATCCCACGAATAACTTGAAAGATATATTTTTTTTTGCTTAGCTAATAAACGTTATAAATACAATTGAATGTTTAATTTGTCTAACAGCTTATTCCTAATAACGTTCCTGACAAAAATTTTAATGATTTTTTTGGAATTATATTTCGAAGTAAGAAAATGTCTATTTTTGGAAGAAAAGAAAAACCAATAAATTTAATATATAAAGTTTGTAAATAAACGAAATGTAATAGAATGTTTGAGGGCGTGTTCCAGATTTAACTTATAACACTTATTTTAATCTTCACATATTATAAGTTCTGCTTGCTTTTTAAAACGACACTATTTTTTTGTGTGTTTGATCTTGTTCTTGTTCATGTTTTTAAGGAGAAATTTATCGTACGATCCGAGTTCATTCCACATTCGAGAAAAACTTTACTCCAAAGTTTGTTTTTTTTTTAGTTTTTATTAATCGGTTCTTAGCTTTTAACCTTCTTGATCCAAGACCAAATATTTTCAGAGTTAGAGTGTAATCTTCTCCGGATAATCCTCTTCAAAGTGGTGTCTAGATCTATTCAGTCAGGTGCCGTACTCACTACGATTCTCCCTTTCTTTTCATAAAGCTGACGCCACTCTGGGTTTCGTTGTAAAAACACAGCCTTTTCATCTGTACCGTTCCGAGCCTTTTGGCATTTCCCGAGACCGTTCTTTGTGTCTAGAAATCACATGTTGAAATTGTCTTTTTCTGCTATTTGTCTGTAAGTTACGACAAGAACAACGTTGCATTCAAAATGTTAGACAAGGGCCAAAGGTTTAAAACAAGCACGGTATAAAATAGTATTTAATTTTATTCTTTAAAAACCAGGGGCTGCATCATGGTTCACAAACCATTAAAAAACACGACTAATAATCGAGCCGCTGTATCACATGTTTGATTACTATGATTATAACGCTCTGACCACATTATCAAATTTATGTGATATTTCCATGTAGGCCTATATGTGTATGGCATTTGTATATCCCATATATGGGTATGATATGACATCATCAAACCCATATATGGGCATACATTATTTTGGTTCATTAACTATTAAAGAAAACACGACTAACAAGCCGCTGTATCACATGTTTGGTTACTATGATTGTAAAGCTCTATCTGCACAATCAATATTATGTGGTATTCCCATTTGTATGACACTTGCATGCCCCATATATGGGTATGATGTGACACCATTAAACCCATATATGGGCATATATATTTGATTCATTAATCATTAAAGAAAACACGACTAACAAGCCGCCGTATCATGTTTGATTACTATGATTATAAAGCTATATCCGTACTATCAATATTATGTGATATTCCCATTTGTATGACACTTGCATGCTCCATATATGGGTATGATATGACATCATCAAACCCATATATGGGCATATAATTGATTCATTAATCATTAAAGAAAACACGACTAATAATCAAGCCGCTGTATCCTGTAGTTAATTACTATAATTATCAATTTTATGTGATATTCCTATTTGTACATGACATTTGTTCGTATGCCCCATATATGGGTATGATATGACATCATCAAACCCATATATGGGCACATCTTTGTAACACCATGAGGCTCAATTTTGTGGACGAAGCATTACATAAAGTTACAATTGGAGAGTATGAAATGTAAAATAATAGAAGTCAATACCGTAAATCCTCACGATAAGACGAGGCTTTTTAAATAGCTAATTACGATCGAAAAAGAGGGAGTCGTCTTATACGCGCAACACAAAAACACTTTTGATTTTTAAATCATGTTCGTCTTATGTGTTTGTAACACGCCAATTTACTACACTAACATGAACCCACTAAATTTCAGTATGAAGGAACGAAGTTTTAAATGTTGGGGAATAAGATTTTGAGGAAAATGGTATTATTTGCAGGGAGATTGGCCCTACATTTGTATCCGATTTTAGCCAGCTAGATGCAGAATCACGACCATAAATAGTAGCAAAAAGTAGGAATACCGACGATAGAAACAAGGGTGTCGTCCTGTACGCCCGACATACAAAATTTGTTCAAACATAGGCTTATTCTCAAACTCGGGGGTCGTCTTATACGTGGGTCGCCTTATACGCCACCCAATAAGAAAATAATGAAACAACACTAAATTCACTACATGTTAGCATGTGTAATCATCATCATCATCATCATAATTTTAAACTGTAATCATTATTATTATTATTATCATTTTTTAAATATAATATTCATCATTTATTATTAGTAGGCATATTATTATCATTAATATCATTATCGGTATTATCATTACCTTATAAAATTGATAATTATTATCATCATCATTGTAATTGTTAATATTGGTCAATGGCTACACACTTGTATAGCACATAACATTCGTTTCTATGCGCTTTAATAATAATAATAATAATAATAATAATAATAGTAATAGTAATAATAATAATGATAATGATATACAAATAATATATAAGGCGCCATTTCAAATTATATCAAAGGCGCTAAGTGAGGAAATAGGCAAGTTAACATTCCTGTAATAAATAGGTTTAAAGATTTTTCTTTTAAAAAAAGGGCAAATATCGAAATGAAAGCGGCAAAGCCATGTAAAGATGGCTTGAAAAGAAGAGTTTTTGTTTTGCCTTTACAAGACGGAACAGTCAAGAGATTTTTAGATGAAGAACGAAGATGGTGATGAAGAGGAATATAGTGCGAAGCTTGATGAAATCGAAGTGACTTCAAAGTCAACAAAAGTAACTTGAAAATAGCACTTCGTTTTATACTCTACCAGTGTAGATTTTTTTCAAGATCGGTTTAATGTGAAAATAAATAATAATACTATTTGCCTTGATATTATCATTATTATTGAAATCGAAAGGTCCACTGATTAATCTCAGATAAGAAAGTATAATACATACTCCAAGTATTGAAATACACGCCATCGTGTTGGGATTCAATATTCCGACATTAATTATGTCGTAATTAATTTCGACATTAATTATGTCATCATCATTCCTGATGATGACATAATTAATGTCGAAATATTGAATCCCAACACGATGGCGTGTATTTCAATACTTGGAGTATGTATTATACTTTCTTATCATTATTATTATTATTATTATTATTATTATTATTATTATTATTATTATTATTATTATTATTATTATTATTATTATCATTGACTAATTAAATAGAAATATAAAAGTAAAGCTAATTATAATTGATAATGCTATCCTCTCTATTTATTTTGATAAAATCATTAGCAACAAAAGTAGTTATGTGCACACAAGAAAGGTATAAAACTAATTCTCTCAGTATACCAGGAAAAGGAGGTATAACGTTAGCGGCGGCCTCATGTCTCCAAAGAAAGAGGCAAAACCACCGTACCACTACCAGTTCATCACACATCAGAGCTTCTGATATTTTCATATACAGAAAGAGAATATTTCGATTTTGTGGGACAAAAATGCTAAGTAATAAGCATAGGCAAACTACCAGTGGAGACGGGAAGAGTCGCACGGATGTCCAGTCACCTCCAATTGAGATCAGATCACGAACGCTTAACCCTTTCAACTGGCCCGGAGTGCAGTTTAAATCGTTCTCCTTTGCACAAATGTTTTTCATTTCTGAGAGAGATGAATTTCTTCCAATTATGTTTAAGTGGGTGGTTGAAGCGGAACTTATGCTTGTTAGGCATAAATGACGCGCCAAGACCTGTGGCGGTTCTGACGTAAGCATAGCAATATTGTCTCTCACACATTAGCTTAAATAGTGTTTTCATCGAAATTATATTAAATTCATTACTTTTATGTCATTTCACAGTTTATAATGTATAGAACTGATGAAGTAAAGGTACATTTACATAAATCTGGCTTATTTGCACATACCCGGCAATATATTATGATTTACATTTTTTACATATCAGAGCAATATATTCCTATATAAATATCTATATTAGGCCTATTATTTTATATATAAAGTCATGTATATATTATATATACTCTTCATAAACATACCAGGCGTATATAGACAGGTATAACATTATTAGGCTAAATAGCGCTGGTACATCAAAATAGCGCTCAACGCAAAAAAAGGAAAAATTCTAGTAGCTCACAAATCTCTCATAGCATCACTTGTTTGCAATCGTTGTTTAATAGTTGATAAAGCGTTAAATTCCTTATTATAGTTTATTATATACTGTATGTATATTGAGTACGGTAGGCATTACGCAGAAGAGAGCAGGCGCTCGATCCTGAAGTATTCGTAGGCCTATATTTTTTTTTAATGTCAATCGCCTATTGTATGATTTTCTCATCGACTTCCTTTACCACATTAACCAGGATATATATACGTCCACCCATCATTCCGATGTATCATACTTATATATTACGTAATAGGGGCCTATAAGAAATATATATATAACAATTACAGTTTGGTACAGTACGTCTTGTCTGTTTTTTTATTTTAACAAAACATGTAAGAATACTAAGCCACAACTATATATAACTATATAATTATATAGGCCTAACTAATATTACAATGTTAACTTTAACTAAATATTTATATTTATATTACATATTTTATATATGGTTCACTGTTTTTAATCTAAATGGATGTATTGATTCTTTGTTTTTATATGTTTCGTTGTTTTCATGAAATCCAGGCATCCACATGTGTATCGAAATTTGTGCTGTAACGATGTTAAATAATCAGGGGCGCAAAACCTTCATATTGTAAAAGCCAAAAATGTATTCAAACGAATATTTGGCATACACTTCATGCAGTCTTTGTCACCGATTGACATGAAATAATGATTTAATAGACAAGAATAATAATTTTAAAAAACAACTATAGTTAGGAAATATTCGTTTGAATTACGACGAATACATTTAATGAAAGTGTTTAAAATGTGGTTAAATTACAAGAACAGTAAAACATGATTATTTCTAAATTGTTTTCTATTAAATCCTAGTGTGGTTGGTTAATCGGTCCAATCAACAAGAAACAAAAAGGAACGCTAATAGTTAAATGGAAATGGTCTGTTATAATTACTTTATTTCAGTCTCCATACGCACTATTATCGTATTAAAAAGGGAACTCTTGTATTCGACAGCCTCGTCGTTTAGAGCCCTTTCAAGTTATGATGTTGGCCAGACATTCGTACTTAGTATCTTTCTACGCAGACTGCAAACCAACTTTGCAGAACTTCAAAGGTTTTCTGTAATCACTATCCTACACTTAAAAGACTACCGCAAATTAACACAAAAAAGAAAAACCAAATTAGTTATATTAGCTCAAACTAATGAATGTGTTGATGGCGGTAATTAGATGACTCGTTGATAGATCATTAGAGAAGTTTTTGTTGTCTATTTTGAAAACAATGCCTAATCCGTTGGGATAATGGGGGTATGTTGTGAGACAAACACGAGTCGCACTTCACTATCGACAAAATGTCGACGCCATCATTCACGAACCCAGGCATTCGTCTGACCGTGGTCTGACCACGGTCTGTCTGTCTTTAATCCTAAAATGTGTCGGATTTGAGCTTTGAAATCGTAATTTCTATCAATACTATCGACCAAATCAATGGTGGCGAGAGCATGGACGAAAGAGCGCCACCATGGACTAGAACCGGTGGTATATAAGTATTGCTGATCTTCGAAGCACTCATTAAGCAGCATCACCGCTATGGGAGAAAAAAATGAGATGTTCTAATTTCTCAAACAGTTTCTAAAAGACTTTTTTTCTGCAAAATGTTTTACAGAAAGTTCTTTGTGCCGTCGATTATTTTTTAATTCATGCGACCTATCGTTGAGTCTTATATTTATCTCAGCACAGTTTAAACAGATCCGTTATAGGCCTCCAGAAAAAAGAACATGCAGGCCAAAAACGATTCACAAGCTTGGATTGTATGTACTTTTATTTTCATATGTTTATTTTCATCGTCTTTAAGTATCCCCTTTGAGTCGACTAGGGTTCCGAAGAACCCGGATTCAGTTCGAAGGATACAGAAACATTTGCGAAATCGTCAAAAGGAATCTCAAGATAGGATATTAGATGAATCGGACGACGCTGAAACGAGACGTTTATTGGATGTGTTTGGCCTTAGGACAATACCTAGGCCTCCAAGAAAAAGGATGAAGACACCTCCTTTTATGTATCAACTGTACCAACAACTTGAGGGTATTTCGGAAGGTTTTGCCCCGAATTTTAAAGATGGAGCTAATACAGTGCGGAGCTTCCTTGAAGACGGTAAGTTGCCTAAAACTAAACACATAGGGATGCATTGCAAAAAAATATGTTACAATGTCGAATTATATTGTTTTGTCTGATTTTAATAACATTATAAGATTGATTCTTGATAAGTTTTATTTCTTAAAGATGCCATGCCAGTATAAGTCTAATTTTAAGATAGATGATCAAAACAAAAATTACACGGATTCCGTGCGCAATTTATATTTAACATGTAGGCTTTGTATTTCTATCCTCTTCATAGGCAATGGTGTATCTCTACGATTCATAGATATATATGAACTAAAATATATCTAAATACATTTAAGTGTTGTGATGTGTGGAATTGAATATATAGCGTGCTGGCGTTTTATTATAATAACTGTCTTTAGAATACTAATTCAGAAAAGGAGAACCGTTATAACGCAAATGCATCGACCGTTGAATAGTTTCAATGACTTTGCAGTCATTTTGAAGGACTCAAGTGAACAACCTAAGTCAAATGTACTGTAATCCATTTTATACAAGTCACTCAGTACATCACAAAGAATGTGTCAGTAAATTCAGGCCTATAGTTTTCACTGACTTATCGGAGCTAACTCATCCGAGACATAACACACGATTTTAGTAAGCCACGGATTACTCCTGTTATTCGATTGTGGTTAACAGGTAATAAACCGACCTGGTAAATTTCTCAAAAACGAAAACCATGTAAATTATTCGAAATCATCCTGTTTTTACAGGACCTGTCTATGCCTACATCAAATTCTGAAGTTAATATTTCCGGAGAAAATCTAACTTATTCAATTCCATACAAAAAATATCGGCCAAATCTTTAGATAAATGCTGGCCTATATTGAGTTGCACAACTATATATCCAATGACGAGTAATCCGTTGTTATTCATGTTCTATTCTAGCTATTGACCGGTTTGTGGTCAAAGAATGCCCACTCGAATAGTTGTCCGGTACACACAAGGTGTATTGATGTGTAATTTACTAACGTTTGTAAGTGAATGGACACGAGTGGTTAACAAGTAGCCTGGAGAGTTGACCAAACGTCTCCTGTTCACAAATGTTGACTTGGCGCTTTATGAAGTCAATCGATCTACTTCAACTTTTAACACACTTTTATTATATAGTTTATACACTCAATTGATGTTTAAAATGTTGTGCTACATTGTTGTATGCTCTGTACTGTCTTGGTGGCATGTAAGGAACACAGTAAATGTCCAGCATCATTGACTAGTATAAATTAATTATTTATATCTGGTTCACCATTTGACAGGGTGACCCATTAAACAAAGCTGATTTACTGTAAGACCTTAAAACAACGTTAGACCATGGAGGTATGGTTAGACACATTAGGCAACGAATTAATAAAAACGTCATAACATGAAAACATACATCCATTTGATTTTTATAAAGAAGGTATATAGAATAGTACACCCTTGTGTATACGTGTTCTCTAATGATTTACTACCGCAGTCCGCAGTAAACCCCGTCGTATAAATGCTAATATAATGCTGTGGTAATGTCGAGTGTGATTTTATAATTTTTATGGAGTTTGATTTTATAATTGATTTTATAATTTTTATGGGGTAAAAGGTGGAACATTTAACACGTCGGGAACAAAGATAATGATGGCACTTCTTGACCTACTTGTTGTTTTTTCAATGGTGGGGACAGAACGTTATTTTCCACACATTTGCTTTACGCTGACTTTTTGAATGAATTACTTTTCTTAAAGTCAAATATCACTTTGCTTATCATTGTCCGTACTTCGTAATACCCTCAATTGGCGAATGAAAAGTTTAAGAGCTTATATAACAAATATCATTTACTGTCAATTATAATTTTTAGTTATTATTACTTACTTAAACATATGCCTGTTTATGCCCTTTAAAAAATACGCCAGATTTGAGCTACTTTTTAAACATTTGATTTAGGCCTAATCGTTGTGATGTTCATTGATATCCATGGTTGTGTTGAACTAAATTAAGTTAAACAATTCATATAATAATTATTTAATTTGTGACAGTGTGATAGTGCAAGGTAAGCTAAAATTAGACTCCGGAAAAACACCGACACCTTCCGTAGACCATTAATATTGACTCGTAGTCAATTGAACCATCAGTGTCTTTAGGATACTTGGTAATTGTAAACGAACAATTACATAATATATTTAATTTAATTTCTAAAAGGTTGTGCATATTTTACTACAGACAGTCCGGTACCGTTAGCCCGCCTGTATCCGTAAACCTATTGTATAATTCACCTAGTGCGACGACGTTATTGAACTTAATTCAATACTAATTCGCTTCTCACAACTCATAAATTTGATTAGAATTAATGGTCCATGTTATAATTTAATATAATAATGATAATTATGAGAATAATAACAAAGAGAATACCATAATAGCTCCTATTTGGTTGAACTTATGATATGATTATAAACAATAGGTTCTAGATAAGTAGGCCTATAATACAGTAGCTGTATGATATTAATAATAAAAGTATTATTAATAATAATAATAATAATAATAATAATAATAATAATAATAATAAATATATACAACAAACGTGTTATAAGGAAGCTTACTATTAATTCATCCAATGCTTTATGTTTTGACTAACATCTGAATACAAACAAAAATACTACTATTAATTATTATCATTGATATTGTATAGATTAGTTATAATGCGGTAATCTAATAATTGTGCTATTAATACTTATTATCATTTATTGTTAGGCTTATTCGTATCATTGCTTTTGTAATAGGCCTTATATTGGTAACGATTTTTTTTTAATAACGTTTCGTATACTTAAATATAATGGAAATGGATATTTTTTTGAAACAGGGCCTTTTTGGCAAAAATTCAGTTGGCAGCAAAACCGGTGAGAAAAAGGTTAATGGACGCCACAGCTGATGGTGTTTACATTATTTTAGTTATTTTTTTGGAAACTAGACCTCGCATCAAATGGGCTTAATTTTCTCCAGTTGATTGCTATTACGGATTTTTAAAAATTTGCGGTAGAATATTAAATAAGATTATGCATGCATATCTACATTGTATCCATATCAAAATGAGTAAAATTTTTTAAACGTTAGTCAATGCTAAACGCCCAATAGTAATCCGATGAAAAATAGGTCGGAAAATTCTAGATCTGTTTAATATCATGATAATTGAATTGGCATTGCACTTTGATGTATATTTGTAAATCAATATCAGGATGGGCCTACGATTTTTAACAAAATTAATTAATTGATTAATTAAATATTATTGCGATCCAAGTGCACCAATCCATGTTTGGAAGGTTTTCTAGAAAATACAGTAAATTAACTGTAGTATAAAAGCTAAAGGGATTGTGGTGGTAATAGGTGTTCTCAATGACTTGACATTTTGTCATGTGTTATGTGAACAACTAGTTGGATTAATTTATGACGCAATGGCACGTGATTTAAAAGTGAACTACGCTTTTTATAGATTGCTTAATTGAAATGTAGTCTTTAAGAATTAGTAATGCCCGATATGGAAATAATGATGTAGCCAACGCCTGCCACATCTGCCTACGGCCTTTACAGTGTCCTTATACGTCAGTTCAACAAGCAACTGTTGAGGAGGCCGCCTAGAGGAAGCTAGAGGACACAGTGGCCTGAACAATCAAACCCCCGACTGTTTAGTGTAGATTTTTTCCTAGCAGCTAAACAAACGAACTGGCGAAAGAAAGTGTCACTTTGCGAGTAATGTACCCGCCAATTAGGCAGTACTTCACACAACCTGTTGGTAATCATGTGCTGAAAAACGCAAATATATTAGGTGAAAACACACTCTGTTAGTGTTATGTACGTGTTGTCGGATATAATAGACTTGACAGTTCTGTCTGATCGTTTTACGAAGGCTCAGTATTCAATAATGTATAGAAGCACATAAACATAAACATTCCATTCAGATCGACTTAGGTCTAAACTATATAGAAATTATAGGCCTATTAAACTCAATTTTAAAGCGAAGGGCAGTTTTATTCTAAGTGTTACTTTTCAAACAACCTTATATAGACCACCTACAAATGTAACTGAAAAAAAAAAAACTCACAGGCCGAGATCTCATAGTCATGCTAAAAGGTATGCCTAACGGGGCCTCGTATATATGAGACCTATTATTATTATAAGCTTTCATCTCTCCGTTTATTTGGTCCAGTTGAATGTCAAACTAAAGCTACACAAACTTCAAGTCAGGCTCCGGACGGGAAAACAATTTTTTGATATGTTGTAGAACTGATTTTTCTAAGACAGAAAAAGTTGTTTGACGAAAAACTGGGGAACGGTGAATGAGATACAGATTTTTTAATATTTAAAAACTGGGGGAG
>NW_022705543.1:3002321-3055297 GCF_011630105.1 Anneissia japonica
AAAAGGGGCGTAACTGCCCATTTTTACACCTTATTCCCCCAGTTTTTAAATATTAAAAAATCTGTATCTCATTCACCGTTCCCCAGTTTTTCGTCAAACAACTTTTTTTCTGTCTTAGAATAATCAGTTCTACAACATATCAAAAAATTTTTTTCCTCCGGAGCCTGACTTTTAAACTAAAGCTACACAAACTTTATGTATTGTATTTTTATATACACTTTTGCGACTCAACGATTCCTGTAAATTTGTCATTGGCATTTAAAGGGATTATTATTGATGTATTTAAGTATTCAAGATTTTGAGGACAAATAATGGCGATTTAAAAATATTGGATATTAGTCTACAATGACATGCTGTGTAGTGACCCACTTTTCATTAAAAGAAAATTATAGCAAATCTTTTGCATGCGTTGCGGCAAGAATTCATACTGCACTGATACTTAGGTCATGTTATATCTCCATGCTAGGACAGGCATTCGGCTCAGATTCGTCCATTTTTTGCAGCAGTCTCAGTAACTAGTCCTTCGCATTATTGTTTGTCGAATGAAGGCGGTGTCCAAAATTAATCAAGGATATAGGCTTAATGGAAGTATTTAAAGAGAATAAAAGACTTAACGTGCCTAAACCAACCCTAGGAAAACACGATAAACGTATAACGGCTCTAAAATTTTAAACTATGTTTGGTCTTTTTAAAAAAAAACGCCAATCATCTCTAACTTAATAACTGTACATTTTTTACATTCTTTTCATTCTTCTTTGATACAATTTTTGTAAACATTTCATAATCCTAAGCCGGCTTGTTTATTTTTTAAATATAATATTTATGAATTATAATTCCGTGAATTGTCTTCTATGCATCTTTGGGACTTAAATTCACACACTCACAAATGTCCTTTGATCAGAAATGTGAGTATCAGTTTCCTTATTACAAATGGGTCGTATTATTTAAAAATATTCCCTTCTTTGTGAAGAGTAAGTAATTCAAAGAAAAACAACAAAAACTGTTACAATTTCAATCTTACTACTGTCAATCACCAATCAAAGGTGTATCCTGTTTCTCAGAATTACGCAACACTGATTTCTGGTCATAAGTTCCTGTGATTTGCGACTTACCGATATTGCAAGTACCTCTACTCTTCTTAGACCTGCGTAGTCCCGAAAATCAAAATCATTAAAAAAAAATTATTTACCTAATTAAACAAATCAATATAAACTAAATACAGGTTCCCCCTCCAATTAAAACCACTTTTTGGGACCGGGGTTTTTATGGTATTTAGCAACGTTGGTCTCTAATTAGAATAATAAAGATAAAAGACATTTTTAATTTGGGATCACAAAAAAGTGGTGTTTGGTTGGAAGTGGTCTTTAATTGGAGGTGTCTTTAATTAGAGGGAGACTATATTAATATAAATTGTAGCAAATAGTTGGTCGATGAACTACACAGAAACCTCATTGGCTTTTATCTGTATGTTCCTTTCTACAAAAAGTTATTTTTAACCGGCAAGCTAAAGAAACACAGAGAATTACAGTACTCTAAATAATATGCCTACATAATAATTAGTCTGATGTCATGGAGATATTTTACATAGGCCTCTATAGCCTTTCCTGTTTGCTATTGCGGGGGTTTTAATAAGCAATAAATAAAACGCATTTGTCATTGGCCCATATTAGTTATATAAATCAAGAGATTATTTTAAGATTTGAGACGGTTGTAAATAATGATTATAAAAGTACTGAAGTTTAGTGAGTCATTTAGTTGAAATGATGTTTTTGAGGTTATTGCTAGTTTAGACCTATGTGTTATACTTATAGAGTTGCTGACACCCATCGCGTTAAAACGAAAAATAGATATAATATTTACGGTCCAACTTTACATGTACGTCATTATGATCTGTCCATGACGTTGCATATCAAATTCGCTTTATTTTTATGTTTACGTACATAGGCCTATTTTTTATTGTGATGTCTCCACATGAACGCGGATACAAAATGATTGTGTTGCATTCATGGTTAAAGGGCGGTACTGTATCTAGTTTGATTTCCTGCTCTCTCATCTTCTGTGATTAATAGTCCTAACTTTTTGTTTAATTTGGCTGTGGTTTCAGCAGCGAACAAGTGCGTAGGCCAACGTCATTACCAGTTATTCTAAAAATAGTCGCTTCTACTTTAAAACAGATTTGATATTTAAATTATGGTCATGAGAGAAAAGTTAAGTTTCTGTAAAAACTCACTTTGTCCACTAATCACCTGTCGCGACCAAGGAAAACCCGCACCGATTCAGTGTTGTTTATATATGATTCAAATTACGTGTCATTCTTACAAGAGTCGGCGTCATCCACCAAGAAACACCGCACAGCATTGTAAATGTTTATTGAATCAAAATGTACTGCACACATTAGTTATAATAATTGAATATGAAACGTTGCTTGAGAAACAAAGCAGAAATTAATATCATATTCCAAATTTAAATTAAATCATAATGCGGCTATTTGCTTTAATATCGATCATTCAATTACTCAAATGTCGGAAGCAAACTTAAAGTGGCTCTTTCTCTCTTTTCTTTTTTCATTTTTCTGGTCTTATCCATGTTTGTTGATAATGACAACATCATGAAAACAATAATTGAACGACTGCGATTAGGTCCGTTTTCTCACGACACGCTCACGTTAACAGTAGGCTATGTGGGCGTTTGACAGCGACATCATACTCGTGAGGGAATCTCTTTAAGTTCATGCCTGCGTTTTATGCTTGACACTTGACAATTTTTAAAAATGTGAAACAAATCATCAATTTTTTGGTACCTGTGTAATTAAATGCTAATTAATTTCATTAGGAGTTATTATTGTCTATTTTGTAATCAAAACAATAAAGATATTGACAACGAGATTTCTGTGCCGTTGTGCACTTTTTGCAACGTGTTTGCGGTTGAATACTAACCACAACATGTTTCCAATAAGACCGAAACAGTAGGCATATCATTAAAAAGTAATAGGGCCGATAGTACAGGTACCTTTTATGCGTGAACAATAATTAATAGGTGGATTGTTGTAGAGAGTTTGACTGATTTTGATTGAGAGATTGACAGTAATGCGTGACGGGTTCGTCATTAATATATTGGTTTGTTGACGGATACTTAGATTGATTTTGAATTTTTAGCGTATCCCAGAGTGAGTGTGAAAGCCACTCAGGAATAATCAAACCTTAAAACTCATATATCAAGTTTTAAATGTGATTGACAAACGTTTTTTTTGGCAGAATATTTCCACCTAAAGAATGATGGTCTTAATTTGATTCAATCGCTTCCATTCTCTTGAGAATAAAATCCCAACAAATCGTTAAATTACTTCACAACCGCGTGCACTCGGCCGTGAACCAATCACCTACCTTTATGTTCCCCTTGTCATGTGCACGTGTGTTTAATCAGCCAATCAAAATGCTGTCAACACGTCGATAGAATACTAGTTTTAACAAATGTTTGTTTCTATTGTCTATTGTGTTATAATAAGGATAGTTAAGATACAAAGTTAATTGTTAGATGTGAATGTAGTACACAAAGTACACAAAGTAAAGTATATTTTGTCTTAAATAAAACCACGAGTTAGTACAAAATAAGTAAGATTTCAATATTAATACTGAAAAATAAGTCAAGACAATTATATTTTCCGATTTGACAACCGGTTGTCATGTACATCCCTAACTTTCGTTGGCTGTTTAAATAATTTGGACTTTCGTAGAACGACTGACCTGGTTCAACATTTTTTATTTGGTTTAATAAATAAGCAGTAAAAGTAAATTATTTTGTGGAATACTGCACTGGTTATCTTTCACGGAATTCAACTGCGTTAAAAAATATGCGTTTAACAGAGATTGACAATGAAATTTCAGTGGAGAGGTGTCCGCTCTTCCTTTTTAATATCAAGTAAATGAGAGGCCAAATTATAAACTGTCACACAAAAGAAATTAAGTTCTTAATAATTATAAGCTGAATTAATTTACAACTACACGTTTACCTATAGAGTTTGTCTCCTGGACTTCTAATAAGTTTGTATATGCTCTTATGTGATATTAAGTTAAACAATGGGGTTAAACGTCGTAATTTACGTAACAAATTAAAGAGAAATTATGTTTACTTTGCAGCAAAGAAACTACTGTAAACGATGATTTCTTAAAGTAAATAAAGAAAGAAATAGGCCTAGCTTTTATGTAGGTGATAAAGCGATCATCGACCAGTAATAACTCTCATTTAGAGCCTATCCACACTCAGTTATCTTCAGATAATTTATTAGTAACCTTAACGTACGGCTCCTTAAAAGTTTTAGAAAGACGCTTGTTTACATCTAATAAGGCATTAATGCTCTGTAAATGTCTTGTGAGTCGTAAAAAACAAAAGGTCTCTTTTTATCTTTACTTTTTTTATATTTTTATTCAAGCCGGAAATTTTTTAGTGTACGTTGTGCGAATTGCTTCTTATTGAAGTGGTAATATCAGGGTAGGCCTAAAGTTATATCATAGCAGACCTACTTGGAAATTCGTTCGTTGTTTAGAATATTTTTCTTCAAATTCTGTTCGTCATTGTAATATTTATTTTATGACAAATTAAACTGCTATATGGGCTAGACAATTGACACTTATTGTATCAATTTATTATTAAATTGTTATTATTACCATGATTTCATTATTATTAACTTATTAATATTGATCTAATTAATTATCTTTTTTAATAATTACTTTAAAATGACCGTACGCTGGCTGTATGACTGTATAAGCTATATGCATTAGTTTAATGGTATTACGCACACAGCAATCTGATATTCAGCAATTGAAAAGTTCAGTAAATCTATCAGCATATTTGCACTAACAGACCTTCATTTGACTCGCCTATTTATTAGTATTTCTTAACTCCATGTAGACAGAAGCCCATCGATTCGGAAAGTTCTGATCAACTTTGAACCACTATCGTGCCCCCACCCCCAAGTCTTATAAATCACGAACCATGAGAAAACAAACTTGGAATAAATTGTCATATTTTGATTTGCTTTCGCTGTCTAGGCCGATTGTTTTGAAGACATTCGATTGATCGCGTGACCGCAGTCAACTGTCAGATGAGTTTGTTACAGATGAAAACCAGAGCAACGATTCCAAATAAAAGAGCTGAAATTATATGTTATGAACGGGAAATTAACCTATAATTTAGACTCTCGTTATCACATGAGTAAAGCCTGAAGGCATCTGGAGTAAAATTGCAATACTGACTGGTACGTCATTGTGGCTGATTCCTCATATTATTGCGGTAAAAACATTATAGAATACGTAAGGATAAATCGCAGCTTATTAATCCGTTCTTACCGCAAAATTGCCGCGCGGAACCATCAGAAAAAATACAGTCATTACGATTGTTACGTCATCATTGCGAATACGCATTTATTTTTGCGCGTCAAACAGTGACTTGTGATATGTGTTTTTAAACTTATAATCTTCAATATTTTAGGTATACTGAGCAATTGGTCTATGTAATAATATTTACCAAGTTACTGTTGTTACATTTTACCTCGGCCTCAATTTGTTCTTATTTTGTTCTAAACTTTTAGGCAATTTCAGCCTCAGTGTTCTCATAAAATGTGTTTTTATTTTTTTTTTTAAAGTGCATGCCTATATCATACCTTTTTTTTTCATATGCGTTAAACACAAAATACATTAGCTATGTCATAATTTGTGAAAAGTTTTAATCACTGGAAGTGCACGTAGAACCTAAATAAAAATTGTTGTTAACATCTGCAACAAAACTGATATGATTATAAACATTATGTTACTGTACATTATGTGCGTCTAATGCTGAGACGTTCTGTGAATGTTCACGTCATGAGTTCCATCTGGTTTAGTTTAACGTGTTCACTTCGACGGAATGCAAAGTTATGAAAAGTTAACTATTGCTGACTTCTTCAATAATATTCATAACCTTTTTGATTAGGCCCCTGTTTTTGTTCATAACTTTGATTTCCGGCAAATATACATATCGATTAGACTCATGAGGTATGTAGGCCTATCCGCATAACGGTAGTAAGAAGCGTCATGGGCATGCAGTGTGAAGAACAGTGATTCAACTCTTGGAATAGAACCAAAAAGACTTGTGCTGAGCTTACGATCTGTTTTATCACGGAGGTAAATATGTTCTACCTCCATGGAACTCGTTGGTTCAATTTTCGTCTGATTTTACAATAAGCTCTGATTAAAAAATTTGAAGTTGCATATTTTTTTTTAATAATTACGTTTATAACCATTTATCAGATTCATAATTTAAATCATTTTTCATTTTTTAAACGAATATCGGATGCTACCACCAGCGTGGGTCATCGCAATTCATAAAGTATCTGCTTAAAATTGTGGTTTCTCACGACTCACCCTTTATGCCATTTGAAACTCCCTTTGTGTCCGTATCATGTATACTTATCTTGAAAACTCTTAACCTAATTTCACTTAAACCCATTGTTTTGTACAACGTCCACTACTATAGGGGCCTACTTATATTTAATCATCTAAGTTTACACGCCAAGAATACATACTTCCTCGTATAGTGTAGTGTCAAATGACATATAGCCTCTAAATAAACTTTTATCATACACGTGGAAATGTTCCTGCTGCTCGTTAGTCGGTACTGTATCGACTACACACTAATCATAAAATACCATTTCTTAATACTATCCTCGAAGTAATGTGTTCGAATTATAACGAAAGCGTATGATTAATATAAATTATATTCACTGAGCGAAGAAGGTGTGGAGAGCCTAACATGATGAATTTTCGACCCGAAATAATTTCGTTCGCAGAAAGTGTAATTGTAAATTCCGCAGGAATTTTGTAATATGCGTATACGTTTCTTTGTTCAATTTATATCTTTGATATTGCTCTTGGAAAAGTTCATTGTTCCCCTATTAGGCCTATTTTATTATTAGGCCTATCTATACTTATTCCAGGGGGGCTTACATCAGGCCCTCTTTTTTCCGCCAAATTTCTGACCATTTTATATGTAGGCAAATATGTTAATATTTACAAAACCTAACAAAAGCTTATAGATGTTCTTTGTACTTATGATAGGGACTATGGAGTTCATATCTTAGGCTAAATGAATGAATGAATAAATAAATTATATAAAATATTAATCTATATATTTATAATAGGCCTTTAGTATTCTTATGCCTGGATACTATAGGTCTTGAAGTCTACCAAATGGACTATCCCTCATATTATTTATATAATTTCATCTTTAATCAGCAAAGAATGAAAATATGACTAATTTTAAATTTTCCCCAGTAAGAATTACAATTTCTGTTGTTTTGTATACTTTTTCATCGGTGATAGGTTGTTGCAAATTAAGATATAACCACTATAAAATTTAATATTTCAATAAATAATCGGATTAAGTTTCCAAAATTGGAATTTGTATGAATACCGTAATTGGATTCGACTTTGAAGAGTAGCCAACTAATGGGACTAGGCAGGAGCATTTCAATACAAATAACAATTGTAGAATCAGATAACTAATGGAGTACTTTGCATTAAACTAAGGGCCTTTAATTGATCGGAACCATTCATTAAGTAACAACTTAAACGGGTCGTGAATGCCTCCATAATGTCTCCACTATTGGAGGTCGTTGGTTAGTTGTTGTAGAACACAGTCAGCTGCGATGTTCGATCATTTTAGTGTCGACTGAATCAAATAGAATTGATTTTTTTTTCTACACAAAGCTGATATAGCTGGATGATTATAGTACCTCGCTAATATAACACAACAGACCTTGTCACTTTGTTCATCTGACAGGTAAATTCATTCATAATGAATGTCGCTGACACATTAATTCCTCGTCAATCGGACCTGTAGAGATAAAACATAGCCTTCAATCTTAGGTTTTATAGTAACTTATTGAAACTTTCACCTTAAATCAACGCAATGGGCACATACTCAATATTCTGTTGTATATGTATATATAATATATATATATATATATATATATATATATATATACCGTATACATATATATATGTGTGTATGTATATGCTGTCTCTTATACACATCTGGGTATTTAATATTACCGGAAAGGTTTAACTAAAAAAGCATTTCCAGAATCTCTATAATGACAACCACTACGGTAATCTCTGTGGTCTATACCAAACTCCTCTAGTGATTGTCCCATAGTAAACCTCTGATTTTGTCAAAATGATTTCTTTATGAATACATTGCGACACGTGATCTTAAAGTTTGAATCACGTAGCAGACATGTTAGTGGTTCTGACTCAGTTTCCCTATCTGTCTGTAAATGGAGTAAGTTTAACCCATAATGCTGCATTTATTCAAAGAATTAGTGGTGATTATGGAGATTATGGGAGTCGCCCACAAACCTTGTGCCTCTGTTTATTTGAGTTTTGTTAACTGGTCCAGTTAATTGTTACACGGTAAGCGACGTACACGCCAATGAGTGAATCATGGGTTTCTTTGTGAACTTAGGCTCAAAATCCTCTTTTAACGGAAAACAATTTTTAATGTAGAGTTTTACCATTCGGCAGTTAGCCCCATTTAAATTATCAATGACAGCCAACACATAGCACTCTTTTGCCCTCTTATATAAGGTCTACAAAAAAAAAACAAAAAAAACCTTTAATTTGGGAGCTGCCAAAGTGCTTATTAGCATTCCAAGTTTCTTTTGGCCAATTATAACACATTTGAAGCGTAGTAGCAGGGTATATTAAATCTATATCTATGTCTATAACCAACAAATACTAAACTCATTGATTGTTTTTAAAAACTATAAGCAGATTTAGAAACAGCCTATGGCAAACTAAATCCCCTGTCGTGATGGTTTGTTACGGGCAAACAGAAATTACCTCTTTGACTTTACTTTTCTTCCATTGAAAGTTATAGGCATTCTAACCATCATACTTTGTCTTTTTAGTATTAAAACTCTGTCTCTTCTTGTGCTTGGGTTAAAACACACTCTCGCATATGACACGCAACGCTCCATCACATTATGTTGGGTCAGTAATAAAACTACAGCATAGTCCTATGGAATGCCGGCATTTCCAAAATAAACCAGTTGTTAAACATCAACTACCTAGGAAAGTACACACTCTTGTATATAATCTACACTGTATCGAACTAGGTATGTCACCATTGAATCTTGAGTTCAAACATCTGTGGAAAACATCATTACCGATGGACCGTTTCTGGTACAATTGCTTTTACACTTTTTTTTATAAGAACACATTTTGAAGTTGAAATTGCGTAAAAATATGAACAAATTTAAGAACAATTTGACGCTGAGGTGAAATGTCAAATGAGATTTTTTTTTAGAAAAACCAAAAAAAAAATTATCTGTACCTTGTAGTAGGGGTGACTATAATAGTACCCTCTATATAATACAGCACACTATACTGCTGTACAATAATAATTTTCTATATTTAAAAAGTACCGTATATAATATAAGGACAAAATAAGAACATTTTGAGACTTAAAATCGGCGAAAAATTAAGAACACTTTTTAATGGTTCTTATGTAAAAAAAGTGTACTGATTGCTTGATTGATTGAATTTATTCGATGCGCAACATGCACAAGCAATATAAAAATGATTTGAGAACAATAAAAGTAAACATTAATGAGTATCAGGAACGCCCATTAGGCCGTAGTCCAGTCCATTTAAACGTGTACTTTTTCCAAATAGTCAATATGTTCTGGTGGTGACAGTTGACCCTTGCCACACACCATACTTGTCTTAGGCCTGCGAGAGAAATCTTCCTTACTCTATCTATAGCATTGTCTGTAAAAAACTAGTTTGAGCATTATACGAATGTTGGTTCAATAGGGAACATTTGTTATAAAATAGAGATGACACCGTTTTATATAGTAATGATTGATACGATGAAGAGAGATCGCACAAACGATAACATTTACTGAATAGCATCATCATAAAAAATATCTTAGTTGGAATGTTTAGATAAAATTTCCCCGCAAACTGTAATCTAGCTGGAACGCAGCATGGGTGATTCGCCATGCCTGAGACGGCATTGTTAACCCGGTGGCGAGTGCGTTGTTTACTTTACAAGCCTGGATATGTTTATATAGTGTTATACGTGTAATTATAATCATAACACTCAATTAGAATACAAGACGGAGATAAATGCCGCTACGTCATAATGTGTCAAATTGTTAAATAATGTCAATTTAGAGAATAACTGCTTTCCCGCCACAAAATATTGTGAAAAGATGTCAGAAAAAACAAGCGACCGTGACATCAACTGACACCACGAATCCGATATGCCGTCGGGCGGGGAAGCTCGCTCTATATTCGTCGTGACTGATTCTCAGCTGCCTGGCTCGAATAGTACTTCCTAAAATAATTTGTAGGCAATAAAGTAAGTCCACAAGGTTAAGGACGTGCGCGATAATGTCAGTTTGACAAGAGCATAATATCGCCTGGAACAAGATGAAGGTCCCAGGTGTGACGCTTAAACGTCCTGTTGGACATGTACTAGCATAATGTATCTTATCCTGCATCATTGTAATATTGCACATATGTTTAATAGTAGGCGTATAGTTTTTTCATTTATGTATGAGTCTTTTATTAACGTTCTCAACCAGTAATCAATCCTCCACAGAAACAAAAAGTTACGATTTAATGAAAATGATGAGGGCGCTGTTGATACCGTTGATTAAAATTTCTTGTAATAGGCCTGATCCAAAGTTACATGTAACTTTGGATCAAAACTATTAGAAGAAATTTATATAATAATAAATAAATAAAATAAATAAATATATATTTATCTATTCCCAATACTTACGATTGTTGAGACCTAACATAGCTAGCTTAATATTAATATTATATTTATATTAATATTATTTTAGTAGGAATATATTTATTTCGGTAATAACACGAACGACATTAAAATTCAGCAAACCAATAATATGAATAAATAGTAATAATTATTGTAGACGTTTTGATTCAAATTATAATCTTAATAATGATATATAATGTGAACAAATTTTGAATAAACAAAGTCGCATAAGTCACAGCATTTGATGAGATTTGATGAGATAGGATAGCCGACAAGGAAATTCGCTTCCTATTTCTAGATCTATCTTGATCCTGTGACGAAGCAGGCGGTCACGTTCGTTTTACTATACAAATCTGGCTTCCCTCGTCGACTACGCACATCACGTAATAACCATTACATCACAGTCGAAATAATCATTTTATTTATTTCTTCGCAGAAAATACATGATTTTTTTTTTCTTTGACTGATCATATTATAAGACGGAGTATAGGTCTTTGCCTACCGTGATTTTCATAAAATTATAATGGCTACACTACTTATGGTTATTGATAGTCTATGTTTATAAGAAAGCGGCCATTACAAATATTTGCTTATACGCACATAATCTACGTAATAAGCCTATAGATAGGCCTAATAGGTATACAGTATAGAGCTACATTAATCCTATGTAGGCCAATGCATACTTACGCATTGTTGAGAGAAGAGAATGCATGTCTGAAGCTCCAAGGAAGTTTCTAATCAAGTACAAAAGAATTATTTCGTTATGTATCCATGAAAACTTTTGTTTTAGAGTAATGTTTATGCTTATTTACTCGCGTATTGTATATATAATATACATAGGTAATAGGCTCTAAATAAAGTTAAAAGCCTAATTTATGAATCATTTGATTTTACAAATATTTATTAACTTTTGTTCTTTTAAGCCATGTTATGATAATGGCAATATATTAACTAAATGTTCCTATCTATTAAAGAAAATAGGCCTACTATGTGATTATAGGAGTAAATTGAACAGATTAGCGCATCAAAAACTTAAGCAGTGTGATTGCGCCGGAGGATTGGTCTCCCCGAGCAAGATGGTTTAAAACCTGCTAAATATTATGATGCATTAACCTTTCATTTACTTTCAACCTATAAAGATCCTGCCGTCAAATTTAGATGGCTTATCCATTTTTTGATTGATGACTTTGATTGATATGTTCCTCGTGTTGATTTAACCTTTCGGTTTTTTGCTTTTGACAGGGAAATCTTCGTCTGGAAGAAACGAATTCTCGTTCAACGTAAATGGTATTCTACGAAGGGAGTCGGTGCTTTTTGCAGAGTTGCATCTCTTCAAACAAAGACCTAGGCAAAACAAAATGCTGGACACAACTACTGATTTCGGTGATACAAACGGCAACGTTTCAATTAGAGTATACCTTGTTCAAAATGATAGAGCATCATCATCAGACAAAAGGAAATTATTCATAACGGAACGAACTGTGAACATCAGTTACATTGGTTGGTTGGATTTTGACGTCACATCAGCTTTCAGCCAATTACATTCAATGTTCCAAAATGAAGAAAATTTGGAAGAATTAAATCCTATTTTTGAAATTCGCGTTAAAACTGTAAACAAAACTTTGAAGAAACTGATATCTTTTACAAAAGTTCCGAATGAAAACCATAGTGAACGAACTCCATTACTGGCGCTGTTTTTAAATGATAAATCTATAAAAATCAGAGATATCAAACCACCGGAGGCTAGTAGAAATGTAGAAAATGAACACTTAGATGACGAGGAGGAGAACCTCGTACTGATGCGGAGAAAGAAGAGAGCATCTACAAAATCAAAACGAGCCAATAATCAGAAGAAATCAAAATGTCAACTTTTAGACTTTTATGTAGATTTTCAGAAGGTTGGGTGGAGTGATTGGATAATCGCCCCAAATGGTGAGGAATATTTTTCAATTAATTTTTAACATTACATACCATTCACAAAACAGTAAACACTGTATCGTTTGTGTACGAGGCCCGTAGGGGGTAAATGAACGCCCCAATATCAGTCATTAGACGGAAATTGGGACTGACGGTTTGCTCAAATTATGAGCAAATCCCACTAGGCCAACGACTGGTGAGCAGGGAGACTTGGAAACGTCTGGCCTACGCCTGCTGGTCCCGCAGACAGCGATAATTAGCTTCTCTTTTTAGGCCTAACCGATGAAAAAGAGCAAAGAAGACCAGCTGTGTCATACGTTAACCTTGATGCTAGACAAACTATAGAATCAACGACCTCACAAAAACAAACCCGGTGGGCCAACTGCACTCTAATTCAAGCCCAATATGCGGAAGATTTTATAATTTGGGTCTCAATTTCATATTTCATAAGATACATTTGTACTCGATTTTGATGTGATTATATTTAACGTAAAGTATTTTTTTTTCGCCCCTAGTATTTGATCCGTTTAATGAACTTAACATAAATAAATTCTTAACTTTTACAGTATCTCACAATATCTCAATTGATAAGCCACTGAGATTTATACTGAATTTTCCAAATCTCGTCATTGCTCAACTCCACAAATTTGCCTGTTTACTATATGACATGCTATTCTTTCCTACATAGTGACAATAGTGATAGGCCTAAACCATAGTGTTGTCTGAAATGCAAACCTATCTTTACTCGATCACAATTTAAAGTACGGTAAATAGGCCAAAACCCACCAAATAAAAACTTCGTACTTAAGTTGTTATCAATCGGAAAGTGTTATTAAAGGTTATTAGGTAGAGCGAGGACACGCTTTGTCGAGAAAGCAAAATTTCCCATTGAAAGACATAGGCTCTCTGAACACTATGTGGATATTGTCAATATCAATTGGAATGGTTTAGAGAATTCAGCAGCTTGGCCGAGATGATGTCATTACTTACTCCCAGAGGACCCCTGGAAGGTGACGAGAAACGGAGGTTTCATCTGCACGGAATAGGCCTGGCTCGGTTCGATCCAATGATTCATATATTTACCTTCTGAATACTCAAATTGGAATATTAAGAATAATTTCCTACGTATTTGTTTACTTTTGGTGACACAGTAAAAACCCAAAATTAATTAATACAAATAGATTAAGTAATATAATAATCTAGAACAATACTGAAGCAGCAATTGCTGACAGAAATCGCTGTCATCCACAGAATGTTTTGATCTCAGTAGGCTTACAGTACTAATTACATAATTAGAGACTTTTCTGTGGCAGGGGAGATGTCGAAGAATCGATTATCGTACATGATTGTATACTTGTAACTTGTAGGCTTAGGTGCTCATTGATTTTACTATAAACTAGTATTTCTCCTTGAAGCAGTCGTCTAAACCGATTCGGATTTTCACTGGCGCACACCAAATGTGTTTGTCAAAGCGGGCGCTTTTCATTCTGAAATTGACTGTAATTGCCACATTAGTCGTTACTTAGTCGCTAGAAATATTATAATGAATTTAATTGGTCAAGAGGAGGTACAGTATTCATTTAAACAAACTGTTAGGTTTGCTGATATCAATCAGGGACGTTAATGAGATAAATACTTAACAGTCAATAGGGTTTTCACAATTGATTAAATTTGCGTATGTATGTTGCAATCCGATTTTGTGAACAAACTTAAGCGAATGTGTTATGATCACATTCTTGCAATAAATTAGATGGTTCTTTCCTCATACTCATTATTCGATCTTGACTCCACCTTTTTATAACTTCCGGATAAACTAGCATCCTTGGAATTGTAGTCGGAATATCTGTCAAATAATTTAATCTATGAAACGCATTCGATCAATTCAAGTTACATAAACATCCCTAAGTACTGCTTAAGTACTGAATGTTTGTCGGTTTTAAGTCCGTAATATTGCTTTCAAAGGAGGCTTAATTGACACTTTCTGGCACAAAATATAGCGGACTCTTTTAAGTCCCAAAAGGTGCCTACAGGTAACAGTAATAGAACCTGTTGTTTAGTGCCTTGGGATTGAAGAGTTAGTCATTGGTAAAGACAATAGCGGCCGATGATAATATGCCTATGGTTATTATAAACAGGTCAAAAGAAATCGAAAGTAATTATGGTTTACACCTAGGTGTCACTTCGTGAAATTTGTAACACGTCCGAAAAAAAACCCCTATTACTTTGGAAAACAGTGTCTCGCTTAGATCATGTGTTATAAAGTACTTCGAACCGCATCTCTCCCTGGAACTTGTGCATACCCTACCTGTAAATGACCTTCATCCTCCGGCCTACATCACAATGTTATTATTTTAACTAAAGATTTAAAGTGCAGCGAGATTGAAACAAAAGTATTGTACATGTTTGGATACATGGTCACTCTTAGGTCAAACGTGTTTACACCTTTACCACAAGGGAAGATGATCGAGGAAGTTTAATCACTGACGCGCTTAGAGCAGAGTTTTGTAGCCAGACCACTTTTGTAAATACACAGGTAGTTACAGTACAGTGTTACATATGTTAATATATATGTGACTTTAAAACAAACTTATTCAGATTTTATTTGTATTTTGGCCATAGATTGTCAAAGTTCTGCCCCTGCAACTAGACTCGAACAAACGATACTGTATTTGATCAGACCATTCAAAAATTATAGATACACTTCTTTTTTTTTTTCTAAGAACACATTTTATAAGAACACTAAGGCTGAATTTGCTCAAATATTAGGAACAAAATAACAACAAATTGAGGCTGAGGTAAAATGTCAAATGAGGTTTTTCATTTTTAATAGAAAAACCAACAAATCTTAGCTGTGCCTTAATGTGCAATAACTGTGACTATGTAATACCCTCTATAATACAATACAGTAATATACTGATATAATAATAATCTTCTATGTTTGGAGAGTGTGTAAAATTAAGAACAAGATAAGAACATTTTAAGCCTGAAATCAGCGAAAAAAAAAAATAAGAACACTGAGCCTGGGCAAAATTTTATTGGTTCTTATATTTAAAAACAAATTGTAGGGACTATCCCGTTTATTTTCATTTCCATTGGTTGAGCTGATTCCATTGATAGGTAATCATTGTGATTTCATTACGTTATTGACCAATTTACTTTAATTGTTTAAATAATGCTAGTCATTCTGCCAAAAATAATAAGAAGATCTTGTATTTTTAGCTTTGTTTTATTTATTTATTAAATTCTTCAAAAAGTGATAGATAGATTTATTTGATTTGTTTAGTATTTACCAGTTACCATTTTTTGGCCTCGTGTTCCATCGAATCTACAAATTCATTCTGGTTTACGCCCTCGCTTATTGATACTCTATGTATTTACCTGTAGTTTCATTCGTTTTACCTCATGACGTTTAATATTTTCAGGCATGCTATTGAGTACTAGTAGAACTTATTAATCTATTTGTTAGTCTACAGCCCCAACTATCATACTCCATTCTATTTGTTCTGAATAGGCGAAAGAAGAACATATCAAACCTATACTATGTTTACAGCACATCGGCTTGTTTAAACAAGCAGTCTTCAATCTTTCATCGTCGACATTTTTTCTGTCTTCACCTTATTCAGGTGTCAGGCGATTTGACCGCGCAGTGACAGTGATGTCAATGGGTCCCGAGTCGTTGTCATTGGAGACAATGTCGAAAATAACGTTTAAATTCAGACACTTTCAAGTCTGACTAAAAACGGTAAATCAGGGCAGATTTCTGTGGGGTAAATTTATGGGTACGTGTATTTATTTACTGTGTGCTATCTATTTGTCATTAAAGCTGGCAAGTTGATAACTGCTGCCGAATACCCGAGACTCATAACACGCTATCAAGAACCAGGGCCTCTGTATGATTAGAATCATTTTTTTACGATGTTGATTACCATTATTACTGCGATTGCGATCACAATGTTGTGGCAACAATTGAAAATTCGTTTTGCTTCTCACGGTCGATTTTGTTGCAACATTTATAGATCCGATTTCCATGATAGGCTTATTAAAAAATTGGTTACAGTAATATAGTTTCAGTATTTATTTATTGCTGGGCTGATCATTAGGGACCACATAACAAGTAACAATAAAAAATTAAATAAACCATTTTTTTAGTTTTTTAAAAGAGTCGACAAATGGCAATACAAATCATGGAAAATTAGCAGCAGCAGTAGTAGTCGTCAGCAAGATAGGCTTGCATATATTTGTGTTAAAGGGCGCCACGTATTTCTATATAGAGCTTAGGTAATGTGAATTTTAACCGATATGGGAACTAGATAACTTTGCATTTTGGCACCATCGGATAACGCTCATCTCCAGTAGACTTTGTTCCCGTTTTACAACTCAATCATTTTTTAAACGAATTACCTCCAAATCAGATTAATACAAATTTCCTACTTTCTGAACCAATTACTGAAGTCTACAAATAAAGTGTTTTTGGATTTAGACACTTTTTCATATCCATAATTCCTTGCCAAGTATCACATTGGAGAGTGACATGAGTGACATTATGGGTATGACGTTAAATATCTCTCCTTACTCATGATTTAAATTTTGTTGTTGATGTAGATAGTTTGTGTATGGTTTTTATTGGCAGTTAATTGTAAATATTGCAGTATGAATCGGAAGCGTAGCAACTGTATTAAATGTAGATCAGTCATCATCATTGATCGGGGGAGCCAATCAAGTCAAATAGCAGTGGATTGAGACAAATGTAGGCCTAAATGTAGGCCTGCCTATTTACGCTGTTCGTTGATAATTCAAAAGGCTACTGGAACAACTGTTTCTGAGCATTTGGACACATTCAAGAATGAAGGACATCAACAAATGGTGTCCTGTACTTGAAATTCATTTAGTTGCTAAGAGACCAGCGATTGTTTTATCCGTTTGTCATATAAAAGGAATTCAGGGAAATGATAAATGGACAAAGTGATGACCCACAAAGAACAACGCCTGGAAAACAAGGCACCTGTTTACAGGTATCGCCGGATTAATTTCTTTTAGATTTATGGATTAAAACTGAATGTCGACTGTCAATGAATTCATTACATATAATATAGATTTTTATATAATATTTTGAAAGTTTAATCGGAGAGGGTAATAAAGAAGCATGTAATTGGTCTTTAGTTAGTGACAACAGTGAGGTAGTTCATTTAGCAAGTCCAATGGGAGGTATGATTTATATGGATATGAAGGGTAGTATTATTCCAATCTGTTAATCTGATCGCAGACAAATTCAAGTCAAATGGCATGTATTGGGAAGTTAGGGAAATTAGGCTATAAATTTGATCCAATGTGACTCATTACTAAGTTAATTTTAATACTAGATGGGTCCCAAATGATTCGAATTGTCACCCGATTTAGTAAATCACGTCATGATCTTACCAGCTTATAAGATCAGCAAAGAATTCTGAATAATTTTCCTTCTGGTTGGTATTGGGGAAAAATTATGATACGTCGTAAAAAAAATACCTTGAGTAAAGAAGATCGGTGTTACAGTAGTTTTGGGTCCAAACTACGCTCCGATTTTCTCTACTTAAAATATAGCCTTAGGTGTGAAATACAAATGCTTTAAAATCACCAGGAAAAAACAAATAGTTACTCGGAGAAAGTTGGGACACCTTCTAAGCACTAAGGAGAGTTATTCAACCTTTCCAACGGGAACAACTTTGCTACGGGGTGTCATCCACTTAGAAGTTCCTTGCAATTATTGTATTCTGCCTTTAGCGTTATCAGGCCTGCCTATCTAAGTAGTACTGTACTTTGCTCAGAGCCAGCAAACGTCCTTAGAGGCCAGTACGTCTTAAGCCCTGGACAAGCCTTAAAGATCGAACAAAGTTAAACAAATTGACAGGTGCCTACATGTGGAAGCTTGGCCATTCACGTCGATGTTATAAGTTAGTTGTTAAGCACGTTCAGGCCAGACCACCGCTGATTCGCAAGTAGACTGTACATGCATTAGCGTTCTTAAATGAAGTTGGAGGGAAGTCACTATGATGCTTGCTTGACATGACAAAAGTAGCTTGACATGAAAGTAGATCATTCCTCATCACACTATAATGCTCAGTGCAGACTATAAAAAAAATCGTTGTATGCCCATATATAGTCATGATGTGCCTGTATATGGTCATGATGTGATGTCATCATGACCATATTTGGGCATGTCGCAAGCTTTTGTCAAATAAAATGAGTCGTTACAGGTCTTCAGACTTGAAACACATTGAATCAGTAATAAAAAGGGGGATTTTCGTTTAAATTGTAGACAATATTATATCTAGGCATAAAAGTAATTTAGCATCGTAGGGAAATATTAGGTTAATGCCTATTTATTATAATGATTGATAGATTTGTTTGTTTATTTATTTTTTGGATCCTTGTTTTCCTTGTTATTTGTGTACTGGATTTATTTATAAATGTGAAGGTAAGACTATAGCCTATATAATTATAAGAAAGACATCGGCCTATGCTAATCCGAAGAGTCAACACCATGTGTCCGTACCGTGGGAATCATGTGCACGCACGCGTACGTAGATTGTTTGGGTGTATAGGCCTACTTGCACATTATTCACGTTGCACACTAAATGTTAAACCACAATAAATACTAAAATTTCTTTTATTCGTTTATGAAGTTTTCATACATGAGTTTTGGGTTCTTTTAACGTTACTTCCACTCCTCTTTTCAATATGTATTACATTTCACTTTTGTTCAGTTGTGGTTTAATAATAGTAGGCCTACTTTAAAAAGAATACTTCGTTTAAACGAAGTTCAGCCAGACGCTATGGGGTGTAGCTGGTTAAATTCTTCATCAGCCTTTGTTTACAGTGTACGTAGATGCCTCTGTCAGTAAGAAATTATCTATCAACTGCACCTGTACTCGTATATCGATGCATTTCTTATACCCGAGGAAGTACTTTTAACCTACAGTTGTAGCATGCAGTTATTTCCGGCCGGCGTGACAGCGCCCCACAAGTACAGTATATCATGGTCTGCATTCTCATGATGCTGAGGTGATTCTCAGTGAGCAGCTCAGCATTCCGAACAAATTCAACAGTACCTCTACACTACAATTGCTTATTAATTCCGCAATTAGAAGTCGAATTACACGATAGATTCGACTCGATGGAAACAATTACACAATTTGAAATTTGATACCAATCAAAATTCATATTTGAATTCTTCAGTCAAACGATTTTCGAGCGAATTAAGTAACTTGTTGTAATCATGTAATTATAGTTGATTTGCGGGAAAACTGATTGTTTTTCTTACCGGTATGGATCCACTCATGGATTTGAGGATTTAATGAATCGCGCTGTTTGACGTCTATGGAGCGCCGCACCGTTCACTATTCGGTTATATACTGAGCGGTACGGCGCTCCATAGACGTGTGTGTTCTACAGATGATGCTACGCTTGTCAACACTCCTCTGAAACCGGCAAACTTTCACTGTACGCTCATTTTATCGATGTGTATCTCTCTCTCTTTAAAATTTGTCCTGGCTATTAAGTTACTCTTAGCTGAGTTAACGGTTTAATTATCGTCTGCTCAAAATATTTTATTTCACTCTGATGACTTGTTTTTGACTTCGTACGTGTGTGTGTTTATCTCATGGTGACAGCTCGTTGGTCAAGTAGGGACTAACTGTCAATAACTCTACAGACACAAAAAACACCTTAAAAGTATTATTACCTCATATTTATTATTATCATTGTGTCGACCCATTTTATTACCCTCATTGTTTTAATTATTATTATTTTCTACTTTATTATGATCCTTGGGCCTATTATTATTTTACTATATTATTCCAGTATGAGACATTATATGTCAATTATAATGTTTTCATTCCCGAAATCAATAATAAAATATATCACGTGCTTTATGTATTAAGTCTTCATCAAAACTAACTTATGTATTCTTTTTGTTTTAATTTCAGGGTACAACGCCAATTTCTGTGAAGGCAACTGTCCATTTCCGCTGGATCCCAAGTTCAACGCAACGAACCACGCAACAGTACAAGCGATCCTGCACACGCGTGGATTCTCGCGCAAAGGATCAACTCTTCCTAACCCATGCTGTGTACCAGATAAATTCGAAAGCATCCATGTATTATATTTAGACGATTACAACAATGTAGTTCTCAAAGAATTCGACGCAATGGTAGCAACAAGTTGTGGGTGCCACTAGATTACCAGTACCACAAAACTTTGGCGGGAAGCACCGTCATACCGAATATATACCATTACTGTACTACACATTTAGTTTGTAGTTGGTAATATAGGTGTATGTAGACAGTCATGTTCAGCTCTGATAGATTCCATCGACTGCTGACAGAGTGTGACATGGCGTAAGGAGCGTGACGATGTCTTGCTAGGCTGACCTGCGTTTACATATATGTCTGTCAAAATGTCAGTTTCAGGAGTTCAAATCACATTCTGTGCTGACTGAAAATTTAAAATCCTGAGCTATCCGTCCTGTGATTGGCTGTGCAACGCGTATTCCATATAATGACGTCAACAACGCACGCGCGCGCTGTGGTCACGACTAATGTGGTGAACTAATTGGGGCTGTCGTGTTTAAATTATTGTCCGCCATTTACCTCAGTAAGTGTGTGCTGAAACAGGTTTAAATTATTTAATTACCTCTTTACGTGTGTTGCTATGAATGTGTTAATTGATTGACACGTCGATAAAACGTTCAGACAAAAAAGAGGTTTATAGAATTTATGCCGATTTTTTTTTCTCTGTGTATTTGAGAGGGATGTGCTGATCAATCCGTAATTGAGACTTATTAAGGTCTGTGTTAAATTCGCAAATGTAGCTCCACGATAGAAAAAACGTAAATTTTAGTGCAGTAGGTCGATGTGCGGCAAGAGGAATTGATCAAAGATAGGCCAATGCTATAGTCTTACTTTATCGTTCATGACGTCATGAGTACCATAAGTAAAAATAATACCTTGATAGATATTCAAGGTGTAGTGCAGAAGCTAGAAAATTGGTTTTATATTAAATTTTAAACAACAAAACCGCTGCCGAGAAACATTAGCCTATATCAGTGAAGGTGGGTGTAATTTTTGCAATTTTATAATTAAACTATAATTATAATCAGTTATAATAGTTTATAATCGTTTGCCAGCAACATGGAGATTATTTTCTCTATGTAAATATGATATGAGATGAGTGTAGACGAAATCTATGCAAATATGATTATGATATAGTATGGTGAGATCAGCCGGAAATATAGCTGGGCGTGGCTAATATAATTCAACTCTAAAAATGCATTGAGCATGCGCGATGATAAAAGTATTTATTGTTTGTTGTAATTATAGGCCTATGTGTATAATATTTTATTGTTAATTAAGTAGATCCTGGATGGGAAATGTAGCTGTTTGTGCGAGTTATAGTCACCTCGCACCCACGCCTACCCTATTTGGACAACTTGCACCAATGAAATCTCGTATGGTTCACATTAAAAAATACCAGATATTATGATGGATGTATTCATTAAATATTAATCTGTAATCATAATATTATCACGACTTGTCCAAAAGTTGGTATGGGTTGCTAGTTGACTGTATATTCCATTGCTGTGCCCATATATGGGCATGATGATATCAAATTATGCCCAAATATGGGCATATCACACTTTTTGTTACATAACATATCATAGTGTAGACAGAGTTTTATGCGAAGTTACAACTATCTAAAGCATGTTGTCCAATTGTGCTACAAGACCTCCGAAGTTGTAAATTTAATATAGTTTTTAAAGAAATGCTGTCTCCCTTGTCATAAAGCTTTTTCCAGACTATCAGATTTTAATTTGACAAAAAAACATGTGACATGCCTAAATATGGTCATGATGACATCACATCATGACCATATATAGGCACATTATGACTTATAAGCATACAACAGTTCTTTGTCATAGGAAATTTGATAGTCTGTATAGAACTTAAGTATATCCATGTACGAAATGTATGTATCCATCAATAATAAAACAATAATGTTAATAATTATAATAATAATTACAGCTAATTTTATGTAAATGAAGTGTTTCATATATATAGGAATATTTTTACACAAAATTATGAAATTGAACTATGACTTACTGAGTGTGACGTGAACGTCACATAATATAATTACAGTAGTAACGTAAAACTTTTAACTATTTATAAGATAAAATAAAATTACATTAGGTATTCGGTTCGCCCTCCAATTCCAAACTCCTTAAATTGCAAGACCCCTATCATTCGTGACCACTATGTCAAAGAACAACTAACAATCTTATATAAACAACTTTCTTATTGGAGAGACTGCACCCCACATTTTCAGAGCCGAAAGTTGGTCTCGAATTGTGGGGGGTGGGGGGGGCCCAATTATGTGCTAGTAAGGGCATGCATAGATATTGTACCGTGCGTCTCGCCGATAGTTGAAAAATGATCAGAGGCTGTGTGTCAAGGCCTCGGAAAGGCCTAAAATTATATAACTTATTTTCTGATGGTTTCTTTATCGTGAAACATTCGATTGCTGTTTATAAGTAAAGGTGACCTGCACATAAGTCAATCACGTGACGTCATGATGCATCATACGCCTAGAGCCGAAAGAGGCATAGCAACAATGGTGAAAACTGGTTAGCAAAATGTTAACAGTTACATTTATATTCTCTTTTCTTCCGATTCTTTTCAATAAACTTATATGCGTATTAGTTTGACTTTCATACAATAATAGAGAAACGGAAGTTTAACTTTGTATTATATAGTAATGTATAGAGAAGGCGTTTTTATATAAAATGGAGATAGTAGTTTTTATTCTACATTTTCTAATGTTTTTCAACTTTAGAATCACGTTAGATGATCAAAATAATTATTGACAGAAATTACGAGAAAAAGGTAATTTCTAAATTTTATTTGTGTGTATGTAGTTATTTATTCATATGTATATATTGCTTTTTAAAATAAAACAAGGGTAATTCTGACAGTTGTCGTAGATTGCGAGGCACAGACTATTGGTCGATCAAAACCACAGTATTATTACTTATACTCGTATATTCCAGATGCAGATGAATTAAAGTACAAACAGAAAAAAACATACTCTATTTGTCAGAAACATGTCTATTATTTTGATTGTCTTTATTTAATTTTCTGTACATTCCCCCAATCAACCCATTTCACTTCCTTATTTGACTAATATGGTGATGTAGCCGAAATTGCTCCGGACATTGCTTGTAAGTGTGACGACATTTTGCAGACATTTGCTTAATATAATGGAGCCAGTGCGCTAGTTATTAAATCTCGGACATCCTACGATGTGCATAAGATGGACCTATTCCTAGAAGTAAAAAATATACATATCAAAATATATCATTACTCGAGCCTCAACCATGAATCAGTTACCAAGCAACGAGTTGCTGTCGTTAATTAATAGAGAATGAAGCCCTCGTTTATGAGATAATTATTATTATTTAAATCTTGTTCATCTTACAATGTACATAATTATGATTGACTTATTCCTAGAATTAGAAATACACTTATCAAACTCGAGCCTCAACGATGAATCAGTTTCCAAGCGACGTTAATTATTAGAGGAGGAGGCCCTCTTTTGACCTTTTCTTTAAAACTTGTTAGATCTATCATTACAGTACCCCGTAAGTGGTTGGTATAGATATGAAGGACTTAGAATCAGAATGTCAGTTTTTAAAGACCTACTTTTATAACAGTTCATTGTCAACCATCACTGCTTGGTAATATACTAACTAAAATAAAGCTAAAATCAATGGTTAAGATATCAAATTTATTATTAAAGCTTAAAAGTATGTTTTCATATACCATAAAAGTATCGCGGACTTCTCATTGGTAATAAGGAAGCCCACGCACAAAAATTAACCCTACATTATTTAGATTTTGTATCGGCCGGGCTTGGGAGACACACATGTTTTCGGACTAACTAATAATTGTCATTGTAGCTTTAACAATTTCATATTTATTTTAAGAAAAAAAAACATGATCTAAATAAATATCACAATTGTTGAAATAAAATTTGTTTTAATTATGCGTTATTACAATCATTATTTATAACAATTTAAGTAAAATCTGCTCAATTATTAATTTACAATTAAAATTATTAATCATCATCGTCATAATCATTATCATCATCATCATCATCATTATTATCAGTGGCTGATCCAGAAATTTGATATATAGAAAGGTCCGGGAGAGACTCACAGATGGAGGGTCTGCTACACCACCTGAGCCCCATGGATAGGGCTGAGGTAAGAAAATGTATTACGGCACGGAAATGGCACTCTCAATTTGAATATAACATAAACTTATCTTAGATTTGAATGTAATTTACTTTTTTTTTCTCGGGCCCTTGAATCCGCCCCTGATAGTCATTATTATTTTATATTTATGAAGATTAAGAAATTGTGCTATAGAAAATTGAAAAAAAAAAGATATATGAAATCCTTTTATGGTTACCAAGGCTATGTCCCCGCAATACACGCCTGCGCCACCTTCCAAAAGAAAAATTAATCTGCACATATTAGTAGTTAACTATTCTTGATAATTTAAATACTGTACCTTATTTTCGATTTATATTTCTGAGAATAAACTGACAGAGGAATAAAATAATATAACATAATTAGCTATCATTTCACATTGGCAAATCCTTATCTTAGCAATTTTTGTCGCCTGATTGTGGAAATTGGCCAGTTAACTATTACTAATAACTCTTTAAGATTAATGTTACTATAGCAACGAAAGTACAGTGCCTCATATGTGACGTCATCCTCAGCAGTATTTGTTATCATTTTTTCTTCAAGTTAATTGGATTTAAAATATAAAGAAACATTATTAGCAAAAATCCTTAGGCGGCTCGGATCCCCATGGGCCTAAGTTGAATGCATCTCGCAACGTTGAGGGTGGGCTTAGGTAATATGAATAGGCCTTTTCATGAATCGCGCTACAATCCACTTTACCAAATCGTTAAAAACATTTCATTATTCACTTATTCATTATTATTTTGTTATTATTTTTATTGTACAATCATTTTTATTATTAATTAATTATTAATTAACTGCTAGTCATCATCATCATCATTGGCCATTAACATGGGAATGATATACTTCTAGTAGGCCTACTAATAATATAAGTAGGCCTAATAGTCCTAATAATATTCATAATACATTAAATAACAATACTAATAATAGTGTTAATGATAAAAAAAATAAGGAACAAGAAAGGAAATTGTATTAGAAAGGAAAGTAATGAAAAGAAATAAAAAGATAATAGAAGGAAAAAGGAACAAAAAAATAAAAGATAAAAAGACAGGGAATTAAAGGAAAAGACAGAAAGGACAGAAAAGAAAGGAAAGGGGAAGAAAAGAAAAGACATTTAAAAAGGAGAAAAATGTACGGTAAGTAAGATAATAAGGATAAGAAAGGAAATATTTTAAAATAATTAATAAATTAATTAAATAGAAACTTAAAATTACTGGTTTTTTCTCAAATGATTGATAACTTAAAATAAATCAAGTTAACTAATATTTATATAGTTGATATTCATTTTTTTTAATCACGTGAATCGTTAAATAATTTATCTCACTTCCGGCTGGAAAGCGCATTATGCACATTAATTATTATTATTACATTATGCGCTAAATATGTTCACAATTATTATTATCAATACAATTAATAATAAAATAATGATAAAATATGATAATACTGAAATGATGCCAATTAGAAATTATATATGCCACAACAAACTTGTTCTAATTACAATTATATGGAAGTAAATGCACAGCTGGTATATTATGAAACAATTATTATTCTTATTCTTATGTAATGGATAATAAACGCCTGCCATTATGTATTAATTCATCGGGGATGATGACAAAATACAGCCCAACTAATTATCATAAACGGACCTAGAAAAAAACGCAAGGAAGTTATAACCACGATCTTCCATTTCGTACGTGAGCTCGACCATCTCCAGTTGTTCAAACACCAACGCAGATTTGAATGACAAATTGTATCAGAAGCAATTTCAGTTTCATGACAGGAGCTCCGAATACATAAGCCTCTTATTAAATAATGCATAAGTTAGTATAGAAACACAATTCATTGGTTTATTTGGATTCATTTTGAGGGATTTCTGGTCAATTCAAGATCTGTGACGGCCAGGAATTAAAATCATTAAAGCCATCATGATGAGAATCAATGTGAAATCGACAGACGCCATCCATTTTGAGAATATCCATAATAATCATAATCATAATCTTCGTCATAATCATAATAACAATGCTCATGATAAATAAACTTTGCACAATAAATTACAATATTTTATTCAAGTAATAAAACAGAATAAAGTACAAGAATACGTTATCTTAGACTCGAAAAATACATTATACACTATCGTCTTAATTGAATTTGCAAGAAAAGGAAGAAAACTGAATTTAAAAACTTATTTATCGTTTCTCTTAGAACATTTAAATAATTATTATATTGATTTTTTAATCACAAAGCTAGAAAATGAAGAGAATATATATACACGTATATTAAAATATACAGTATATACGTATATTAAAATATACAGTATATACATAGTCTCTTATACACATCTAGATGTGTATAAGAGACAGACGCTATCTTGTGTTTATAAGATCTTTGATTTCGCGAGTTACCGGTAATAAAATTAAGAGATTTTTTTTATATTACTTCATAATTGGAAAAGGCAATTACATTTTTTAAGTTTGTCGTCAAGCGAATTCCAAAGTTTTACTCTGACTGTTACGATAAATTGCAATTTTTAGTTCTTATTATATTAAACTTAAAATCATTTCTTTTCCTAAATAAGTATCTGTCCTGATACGAATTTAAAAAGCATCTGCGAGGTAAATGGCATTAAGCATGATACGCTTTATCATAACTGTAATTGTCATTATAGGCCTACATAATATAACACTGGTTCATTATAATCAATGTTAATTATGACATCATAGCACCAATGATCAGCTCCGACTGGATGGACCACTCTAACTTAATATTGTTGAAATAAACTCATTACTGTCCCATACGTTTAATTGTTACTATTGGTAATCTTTATCATTGTACTTCAGTATTGTATCCCGTACTTCGCTAATTACAAGGAACTGTATTACAAGAGAAATGAAGGATCAGTAAGCTATATTTGGACGTGAAGTTCTAATAGGTTTACTGTTTTAAAATATTTTATATGGTACAATTAAAAGTGTTTATCTTGGATTTTTTCAATTTGATGGTACGGTTGAAGTCGTGTGTTTTTTTGTTTGTTTGTTTTTTTTTTTCTAGTTTTTGTTTCTATTGCGTTTTTTAGTATAGTTCTATTACAAGGTACAGGAATGCAGGAGAATGAAGGATCGGTAAGCTATATTTGGAATTGAAGTTCCAATAGTAGATCAAAGAGATCTTGACTTATCAGCAACAGTAGCCTACATCTTAACCAACGGATGAATATACCCCAATAACCTTTCTGAGAAGCACAAAAAAGTTGGATTTCCGTTTGATAGCAAAGCTGTAAAAAGGAAAAACATCTACAAACAGGAACACGACATGTTCAGTTACAACGTGCTAGATGTAGGTCTACGTGACAGATAGATAGATAGATCTAGGCCTTTTTCATTATTTATATTATATATTTGATTAGCACCAAAGAGCAATTAGGCCTAAATCGAAAAAATAGTCCTATTTTACTTGTATTCAAAGGCAATAATTGTTCTTAAATGGATGATGTCATACTGATCACAAGATATTTAGTAGAGACTCGTTTTGGTTTGGGGCAAGCACCGGGGCGGTCTCTTGGTTGTCACAATGGTTTTTGTATACAGGTGTTAATAACATGACAACATTTATACTTGCCATTGTCTCTAGCTTGTATATCATTACCAATTAATAAAACCAGCGCGTGTGACTTTATAAACTATGAGTTTCATCTCCTTAATTACAGAATGATTATGTGAGGTCGCGTGTTCCTCATCAGTGGCGGGCTTCTAGCCTTTAGTCCTAAAACGGATACAATTTCGCTGAACAATTCGCGTTCTTGTCATAGTTATGACAGTATTGCAATTTATCATTTTCCAAATTCAGTTTTTCCTTCTGGTCATAGCCTCAAATGGAATATTTTTCGTAGAAATGTTTATTAGTAAGTATTATGGCATTTGAACATTCTGTATGATGTTTTAATTGTAATTAGTTAAAATAATATACAACTAACGTATAACTTATAAATAATAACATATAAAAATGATAATCAAATGGCAAACGTGACATTGTTCCAGCCAATCATGTCACGGGGATGTTCGTTTGTGCGATTGTGCAACCATTTCAGAGGTAGTGAACATCACAAATCGTCTAACCTTTACACATCTAGTAGATTGTTTTAAGCCAACACATCTATATTAATTATATTCTTTTTTAAATATTTTTTCCTTTATCTTTGGCATCAGTACCTATTTCATGTGAGTGATTTGTCAGATAAATGAATATGCTCACGTGACAGCTGGCACCCTCAATGATGCTTGGATGATGAACATCAAAACCAACCTACTCCACCCATCATGACTGTTATTTCCTTATTATTTCTTATATATTTCTACTGTATTTTCAGGATACGTAGAATAATCAGATTGATTTGAGTCATCTGCTGTACTTTTAATGTAAACCGTAAACCCCAAGGGCCCGTAGCATTGCTGGTTTTAAAGTATGTGCTTAATCGCTCTTTCCTTCCCACAATTCAAGAATGTCACCAAAACGTTTCACATTATTACCCCTCTGCACATTTGAAAATGTAAACAGTCCCAACCACCAAACACCACACAGAGTTTAACACAGTATCGTCTTTATAACGGTTTGCTTTGAAATTGACTCCAAGGTAATAAAGAAGTCACGGTACCAAACAGCGCAAACTGACATGAAAGGGTGCTTCAAACTACTGCAGAAGAACAGTCTTTGCTATCTGTACTATTTAATATATGTAGGTCGATATCTTTCCTTTATAAAGTTGAACATTAACGAGGGCAATCGGTAACATAATTCTAATGAATGAATAAGAAATATTGCGTTAGTTTATGTGCTAGGAATTAGACCCTCAAATTTAAATTCTTATCACAATGGTTAATTATGTTGCAATATTTTGTGGTAAGCTCGCATTATTGTTACTACTGCTACCTACTACTAATATTGCTGCTGTATAGTACTACTACTACTACTGCTACGTCCACTACTACACTGCTGCTACTGCTACTACTACTACTACTACTACTACTACTACTACTACTACTACTACTACTACTACTACCACTACCACTGCACTACTACTGTTGCTACTACTGCTAGACCTTATTTGTACTAACTGCTGCTGCTGTTTCTGCTCCCCTGACAATGTTTAAAACAATTTGGTAGGTAAAGGCAGGCCTAGGTTGCATACCTAGGACCGCACGGGCTAAGATAATACAATAGGGCCTCTACCTCCTTAGATTCCGTCTATGAGAAGAACAAACAATAAGTGTCATCATGAGGAAATTTATAAATTATAAATCTGACGGTTTCAATTTAATATTGTTTAAGTCAGACAGGGTGACATTTAGTCACCCTTATGACAGTGTTGTGTGTTACACCGAGGCGAGTTTGGGTACCGTAATCTATATGAGTGGGTATCTCGGAGGAAGACAATATAATACTTTCGTGCAGTTTCGATGAGCAATATATTATAAAGTTTACGTGATCTGTCTCCGTGGCCCTCTATATTGTTAATATTTTTGTCAATTGATAGTTATTCTGCTTATTTTCATCTAGGGCCTATTGGTTGCCATTATTATCACACACCGGTTTCAGATTTAATCCATTTCTTACTAGAGCATAGGTCACATGCTCGCCGTATTTGGTAGATCGATATATTGCTTTACTTTCCAGACCTCAGTACAGGCCAACATTATGCGCTTGACGCATAATGCAGCAAGGTGTACAGGTCGGTACAGGTAGGGCTAATTTTTTACATTCCGGGGCTTGAACCTAGTGACTGGCAGCTATCATTGAGTTGTCAAATCCAACATTATGTCAGCCATCCAAATTATCTTCGTTTCCTTTAATTCACACTACTCAGGATAGCTGTCAAGTTTAACTTCCGATGTTATGAGTGGTTTCAGTCCCCTTGGACGCTGGCCTTCCGCCACCATTCTCCCCAGAGACGCATCCCTTCACAGAAAAATACGCGCACAAAGCCTGGAAATTTTGATTGCATTTCTTTGCAATTAAAGCACCGTTGTTGAAGTAAATTTATAAAGAAGGAGAGCAAATTCACCTGGGAATTTAAAAACAACCGGCAGGTAGACCACCGTACACGAGGTTATGTTGTGGTTTTATTAAATAACATTGAACACTAAAATAAATTGGTCCGTTCACATTGGTCATCGTTGAAGTACAGTAGAATATGTTTAGTTACTTTATCACCGTTGAGGTCGCACTACAATATAACACAAAAAATATACCACTTATTTTAAAAACACAGGGATACTTTTTATCTGAGGCGAGCATCGGGGAATTCCTTAAAATGCAATTAAACATTTAATCGCTCATCGATAAAATCAGTAATCAAATTTCAAAGAGACTTATATTGAAAGTTATATACTAATTCCTAAATGTTAAACGGCCTTAAAGAATAAAAATGAACTGTACTATTTTTGAGCCGGTAAGGAAAATAATTTTTTCTCTCTCTCTATTTTTTTTTTCATTTACAATGGAAAACCAAACCTTGTTAAATCATACAAAGTAAACACTTTCTTTAAATATTTTTTCAATATACTATTTTTTAAAAATTATGATGCATTTGTTATATACTCATGATGATGATGAGGAGGAGGGGGAGGAAAAAGAAGAAAACAAAACATGAGGGATGATGATGATGGTGATGATGATGATTATGATGAAAATGATTATGAAAATTATGACAGGCCTAATAATATTAATTATGATAATGCAGGTGCAATTAATACGATAATGACGACGACGACGGTGATGATTATGATGATGATGACATGTTTATTAAGATGACGGTAACAATAACAACAACAACTAAAATAACAATTACCATAACAATATTAATGATTTATCTTATTTGTATTTATTTCATTTTCGTACATTATCTATACTCATATTTACCGACAGAATTTGAATTGACACATGCGCAGTAAAATACAAAATATTTATTATACAGGTGTTCAATGTCGGGATGTGCTAGATAATATCGAATAGCTTTTGATACGGGCACTCTACAAGACCTTGTCATATCTGATAGGCATCAATCAGCCATCATCAAACTGTTTCTTTTGTGTTTTTTGTCACAAGGGATAAACAACACCTCACTCACACGTCAATCATAGCAGATATAGGTGTAGGCCTAGGCCGACATCTTTCATTGGTTTTCAACCACTTTCTCCTGCCAATCAATCAGCTTGACCCGGGTGAGGAAACAATTTTTGTAAATAACAAAACACTTCATCATATTTAATTTGTGTTCATTTCAGTTCATTGCGAAGACGTCTGAAAATTATCAAATTAAAGACAGGTTTGTTACGAGTCTGAAAAGAAAATCCTATCAAATCGAGGACTTAACTACGCACGTTTGTAGTAGGCTAAAATCGAAGATGAAGTAGAAGAAAAGTTTAAGTTAATATAGAACAAAAAGAGAAATAAACGTAAGAAAGGAAGTGGGAGAAAACGAAGGAATGATGATGATAATGATAATGATGATGATGATGATGATGATGATGATGATGATGATGATGATGATGATGATGATGATGATGATGATGATTTATATGATGATGAAGAAGAAGAATACAAAGAAGAAATACCGAATTATTTATTGCGTGAAATTCATATCCATCTCTTTTGCTTCATGGGTCTGGCATACTTCTTGTTATCTGACTACGTACTGCCTCAGCGCCGGATAATTCCAATAATTGGACCACAACTACCGTTTAAATCATGAAGATTAGGAACAATTTATTTGTATTTTTTATTATTATTTGATTTCTCTCTAATAAATACACTTCATCTAAGCATCTCAAGTAATCCAACCATAAAATAATTATATAACACCTGTGCTGAACTAAACTAAACTTTAAATTCAACAGATACGTACCTTGTATATTTAGTAAGTTATTAGGCCAAGCTTTCAATTAAAAATAAACAAAACTGAGAAAAAATTGCTTTGCGAGTCAACGGATCACGTTCATATGATATCCTTAGTATGTTCTTTGTTTTAGACTGCTATCTTTTAGTAAAAGTTCTGTAAATAAGCGAAGGCATATTTTTATTCAATAGGAGTATCTTATTTAATCATTTTAAAAGACATTATGTTGGTTTCTTCCGCTATATTTTCCCGGTTAGTTTAGGACATTTCATGGGTTAATTTTCATGCTCTCAAGTTGTTGTCATGCTCCAGCGACTTGAGCACTTTCTAAAGTGAATATGTGCACTATATAAATCTTATTTATTTATTTATTTATTATTATTATTATTATTATTATTATTATTATTATTATTATTATTATTATTAATACTATTATTATTATTATCATTATTATTATTATCATTATCATTATTATCATTATCATTATCATTATTATCATTATCATTATCATTATCTATTATTCCATAACAATTACTATTATTATTATTATTATTTATTATTATTATTATTATTATTATTATTATTATTATTATTATTATTATTATTATTATTATGACATTTTAACTGAGTAGAGCACATTAAGCTGTGCTCATTCACCAACGCGTCAGTAAGCAGGGTGACGCGTCACTAAACATGGGTGCGACTTCTGAGCTGCGGTTTGATAGGTTGGCAAAATGCATGTGCTTTGAATGTAAGTCGGTATTTATTTTCTGATCATTAATATTATTGTATAATCGGAATTGGTTGAATGACATAGAAATAGAACAGAATATTCCCCGCTCTATTAAACAGCACGTGGTGTGATGACAAACTGAAAACTAGTGTTAAATTTTGTTTGATGAAGTGCACGTGTCGGTATGCTGATGTTGTCTAAATTTGAAGCGCACGACAAGTGCGAGCACTTCTTTGCCAAATCATCAACGCAATCAAAATGCATTTTCAATTTCTTTTCAACTCACGGAAAATTGTTGTTTCCTTCACACCATCAGGTGTGCGTTAATTTTATAAGGTGTTATTTGACAGGTAACGGCGGCATGTTCTTTGAATACAATTGCGTGATCGATCGCTATAAAAAATATCGATTAGTAATCCATGTATATCAATTTATAAGAATACAAATTCGTTTATATAAATTTGAATACATACATATCGTAGTACAATAAATATATAAACTAAACCGTCTTGCGGTAATGCTATAAATATAAAAAAATTATAATAACGCCATATAGGCAAAAATAATAAAACGAATCAACAAAATAATCTTTAGCGACTCTTCACTTATAGTAGACCTACTATCTTTCCTAAAACATGAGCCACTGAGGAAGGACTAATGTTGTCCGAAATCCCTGGTTCTACCTCATATATATCTGTCTCTTATACACATCTAGATGTGTATAAGAGACAGGTGTAAGGTGTTGGACATCTGATTGCGAGATAGAGAGTTCGAGATTGATGGTCGTCCCATTGCCTGTGTTCTTGATCAAGGCACTTTACCTACGTTTACCTCTCTCCACCTAGGAGTATAAATGGTTACCTGGGCAGGATGGTATGGCATTGAATGCATAGGTTGTCATGATCAAGGTGTGTGTGTGTGTGTGTGTGAACCAACGATTTCAGCATACGGGCTGCCTGTTTTGGTGTTCTAATTTTATACCGTGAATAAAATAAATAAATAATAAATAAACAAAGGAAATAATATAAATTTGAATCAATCAATCAATGTATCATCAATTAATCAATAATTATATCAATCAATCAGTCAAGCAGTTAATCAATCAATCAATCAATTTAAACACAGAAAAAATAATATTAGGTTATTAGACTTGAATTGACATTTAAATAAATCCAAAGTTGCTTATTTTAAATAGTAAACACTGACTACCATTCGTGCTGACGATGCTGGCGTGTAGTCAGCAAAAACGTATTTAAAAAGTAAGCAATTTTAGTTTCATTTAAAATGAACTTCAATTCAAATAACCTACTGAAAACCGATGAAGCCTTCAATCAATAACATTATGATGTTTAACTTTATACATTCCGTTAGTTTGGATCCAATGCAATGCAAATAAGTTGTAGGCCCAAACAATACAAATCTAAACAAAAATTAAAAGATATTGATAATGAAATTGAAACATCAACAGAACAATGCTTCAAATTCTAATCCGAGACAGTTCTATGAATTTGAAACGACATAACAAAATAGGATCAGAGAAAATATTTAATTTTATTTCGGTATATATCTAAAAGAAACATAACATACGGCAGCCTGGGATGAAATAACATTTACAAAAAAATAAATAAAACGTACATCCTTAACGTATGATAAGTTATAGGCCTATAAAATTCCTAGAAATAACAATAATTAAAAATGAACATAACATTAAATTTGTAGAATCGTATAAAAATGCAATCGTGACAATAATGCAATTAATAAAAATTAAGTTATAACCAACATAGAAGCAAATATTTATACAATTTTTTATACCGTTTGGCGTACATTGGCCTATTCTTTAACACTCATTAAAGATTTATTTTAAAGGTTAAACATTAGGCCTTCCATCTCAATACAATGTTTTGTGATTCTTATAATTATAATGTCTTGTGTACCTTAGTGTCAGGCCTATAGCATGAACAGGCGACAGAATCACTTGTGAGATTTTGGTAAGCATTTGGGAACGTAGCATTCATAATCATTACAGTACTATTAACGTAGGGCATCGATTCGTAAGTTTAGAATAGTTAAGTCCATTGGAGTCCGGGTACAAAAACGTGACAGATGTAATTGGTAAATAATGGAGAAAATAATAAATACCGTTATTATCCATGGTCATATGCAGTTAATTTACTGGATTCGGAAAAGAACAGGCAAAAAACCGAGCATTGATCTTTCAACCCGTGGGCCTATAATACCGTTCAGGATAATCACCCTTTTATATACTTTCTCCTTCATTGGAAATGCAACACTTTCTAATCGAATTTACCAGATTGCAATAAATTATGTTTTAACATGGAGAAAAAAAATTAAGCAGATTACAATGCGTGGTGCATATGTTTTTCTTTTCGTGATTGTACTGTATTGTATTCGCATCGCAATATTCTTTTAATTCAAGTAAATAGTTTGCAGATTGTAGCATTGTAATGTGTTGTAAACCGGGTGTGATCAATTACAGATATCATGGAGTCATTACTTGGAGCTATATTTTTTGTAAAATACCAGCCTTATCTATTCACAATAACAATTAATTGTGGTTTCTAAATGAGCTATAAACCACAATGGTTCAGGTAAATGCCCTCTCAATCGCACGGCACACTTACAGGGTTGTGTATTGCTCGATTTGATTACCAATTTGCTTTGATAAATTTAACTGTTCCCTGCTCTACTATCGTCTGAACAGAAGTGAATATGATCAGTTGAATTGTACTACCGGTAAATAAAATGCTTAAGCCTATCTTTAGGTCTATATCATGAAAATTTCGTAATTATTTTAATGTTATAATAAGTAGGCCTATATTTTTACTCATGGTCTGCCACGCATTTCTTCTAAATATTCCCTTCACCATAATAAAGAATACGATACCAGTTAATTTTCTCAAGTTCCTGATTATTAGTATTACGAATGTTTTTAAATAGCTATGGTTCACTTCGTCTTTATTTAAAATACAATGTATTGCAGATGTTCACTTCATTCATAAATAAGCTTGCATGAGAGCAGAGCAATCGCTCTGAAGATGGCAGATGAGGCCTACGGCCGAAAAATATATGTTTCAATGATTTTTTTGAATAATAAAATAAGCTAGGCCTTGCCTACATGGTATTTGAGCTCGTCATATTTTTAAGATGTATTTGCTGTCTGCTGTTACACAAATTATTATGAACATATTAGGCCTATTATTATGAATATTATTATCATCATTATTATTAATATTATTATGATCATTTTTATCATTTGAGCACGTACTATCGTCCGTACACTACACTCTTCTTTATCCTTATGCTACTAACATTAATCTATAACATCGTTAACGGTTCTTACTGAATTTCTACGAATTAACTAGAACTAGCCAGTATTCTTCATTTTATTATTTGTTTATTGAACTTCTACGAACGTTAAGATATGTTCACTTCCTTTAATTTTCGAGAGTACTTAATAAAGTGCGATTTTAATCCTGATTCAGATAACATTAGTCTAGGTGTCTCACATCAAGCAACCATGCACTGTGCATAAGTGCTCCGGACCGTCGTGGCACGTCCGCATAATTTTGAATGCGTCAAAAATACTTGAAAACTATAACTTTATTATAAGATTGGGAGACATAAAACCTCCTTCATTATCAATCGAGCACAACATGTTGCAGTTTAGAACACGTGACAAAATCATTAAATAAAGCACCAATCCAGCAGCGCAAAAGGCCTAGGTCTATTTACTATAACTATTGGAGTCGTACGATCATGAAGATAAAAGGAGTTTAATAATCACATGTACAATTTTGTAATCAACATTATTATACGCGACCATTTTTTGTCATCAGTATTTACAGTCGTATTAACTGCTACAGTTCAGAAATCGTATTTTATAAATGTTATTAATGCATTACCAATTTTACAGTCAACATTATTATACGTGACCATTTTTTGTCATCAGTATTTACATAGTCGTATTATTGCTTATAAATCATTGCTACAGTTCGGAAATCGCAAGTTATAAATGTTAATGAATTCATGACCAGTGTAAATTTGATCGTGATTGGTATCCATGGAGGAATAATTAAACTTATTTCTCCAAAGGGTATACTGCATTCTTTATCTCATCCTACACCGACGAGGTTTCTGTATGCTTGGTATTTTTTATCGTCATCCTAAGCTGACGACGTTCCTACCTGTTTTAGTATATACATTACAGGGGCGGAAATGAAATGTCCAAAATGTCCAGAAATGTCCAAAAAGGGGGGGGGGCGGAAGGGGGCCGAAAGTTGGGCCGATTGAGACAACACTGTCGTAGGGGGTCCGGGGCATGCCCCCGCGAAATTTTTGTCTAGACGCCCGAACATAACATTTGAGGCATTCTGGGCTATCTTTTTTTTATTTTTCTCTCTTTTTTTTCTTTTTTCTTCTAATTTTTCTACCTCCCAAAAAATACAGTACTCAAATGCAATAACATGATGTTATAAATCGTATCATAGTTCATCATGAAAAAGAGGTCTCTGGTGAGAACGAATCCGCAATCTTTCGATATCTTGGCGATCGTCATACCGTTTAGACCACAGAGGCCCGTACATGTGGACATCAGTTGTGCGTTGCATATACTCTCGCCACTACTGAGGAAGATGTTGCCCGAAAGCTTTATCAATATGTCAGGCAGTCAGATTCTCTCTTGCAGTTATACCCTTCAGATGGCATAAAAAAAAAAAACTACAGCTTGACCGATGTCTGTTCATACATGTCGAAAAATTAGATCTCGAACAAGCCTAACTCGGACATTGGACAGAATCAGACGATGAAAGGCTTAGCTAATCATGGAAAATATCTGTTGTAGATTGTTGTAGCTTTAGCACTTGTCAAAAATTAAACTCGGATGAATAACATGATTGATGTTAAGAGACACTAGTTGTCGTCAGCATGAAAATGGTGTTGAAAAGTTATCTCCAATAATGGTACGGCTGTCACTAGCACTTCATAACTAGCAAATCTATATAACCCGATTCACACGTGGTAAAATATTACGCGGGACGCTTGCCAATCATACGCGTGTGCGCATTCACACGGAGAAATTAGCAGAGGACGCTTGCTAAATCTTTCCATCAGGGGGACGCGTGGAAATTCGTCGTTTGAAACGGGTATAATAATAATAATAAATTTAGCCACTGAAAATATATCAGTTATTGGCAGCCATTGACTAGAAAATCTAGTTGGCATATTACATCTCATGATAATCTTAGATTATATTATATTTAACAATCCTGTATTATATTACATTTTTTTTAGATATACTTACCATTACTTTCTTTTTCTCTTCCCTCTTTCTTTTTATTTGTCATCAATTACTTTGTATGTAGGACTGCATAAGGTTTTAAGTTGTTTTATAACAATTTATTCAGAAATGAATAGAGGCAATCATCATCACAAACGAAGGAATGAAAAATTTGACATTTTTCAAGTCGTGAGTTGATAATTTTCAAGTTTCGCAGGCGTGCTTGGTAGGCTTTGTGGTAAATTATGGAAACAGCACTATTTCTTGTTTGGTTGGTGATCAAAACCACATGGTAAATCGCGATTTGAAAATTAATCCTACTAGGTTATGATATGAGCCTATAATTGCATATTATTATACAGTAAGTGTAAACTAAAATAATGATATTGAAAATATATTGAACCTGAATCGAAGACGTTGATATACTTGTACGGTCAGGCTTTAACAGGCCTACGTGTTCTTTTAACAGTTTACTTTTTTCTTATGCCATGCTTAATTCAATACTTGTATTATAATTTTCATTTGTTACGATTATTACTGTCTTTTGCACTTAATCAATTTCTAATCATTTGTATGTTCTGCTCAACCAGGGAGGAAAGCACAATGCTTTGCATTAACCAGGTTACCCAGTTAAGCTATAAAAAAATAAAAAAATTAAATTAAAAAAATCGTTTTCTTCTCTGAGAGATAGAAATGTTGATAGTACCCCCTCTATGTTACTATAAAATCGCCACTTGTTTGGGAAGACAACATGGCAGCCACCGGTGGACCGAGTTTACCGCAGTTGTACAGTGAACTAAATAAATGTAACCAGAATGGTGATTTTGCACGGGCACTGAAGACTACTAATAAAAGTATGCACGATTTAATGTTATAAGTTATATATAGTTCAAATGGTTCTGTCGACATAATATTTAGTTTCTGAAAGGCATATGGTTACTAGCACTGAACCAGCCCACCACGGCATGGACCACTGGATTGTGTAAGATATTACTGGTGGTAAGCTGTGCATTGTGCTTGCTGTGTACACGCCTATGCCTAGCCTACGTGTACGGTGTATGTAGGCCTAAGCCTTGCCAAGGTCCTACGTTTATCCAGTGACGAAACAAGCTAGGCTCTAGGCCTAGTGAAGTAGGACCCCTGGGGTCTAACATCTAACATAATTATACACTACCTTTATTTAATTTTACCCCTTTTTGGGTGAGTGGGAAGATATTGACATTGTTGGTGATGATATGACTCGGCTGAAAGGTGGACAGTTGTTGGTACAGTCCAGGGAAATGTAAAGAAATCATCTCGCTGTTTGGTTGGTCCCGGCTGTGTGTCGCCAGTCAGTCAGTCAGTGTGCGTTTCAAGATAACCTTTTGTTTTTGGAAGAGGCCCAGGCGAAGGATACCCAAAAAATCAGCTCAAATTTGCGCGGAAAATTGCTACAGTAGGAAAATAGGTGCGTGGAATCGTAATTGCTGCATAAAGGATTCCTGGGCCAAATTTTTGTGCGTAGGATATATTCCCCATGCAGGCCTTATTATACAGTCTTGGAAGAGGCATTTTAAACAGTGTCATGACCTCTTGAGTTTTAAGTATGAGCAAGGAGGTGGTTTGAGAAGCTGTAATGTCCCAATTGAACTTAAAATTATAATGTATATATGTATAGTTACTACCTAGTTACTACTGATTTTGTTTTTTACTAATTATTTTGTTTCTTTTTCCTGACTTAGTCTTAAAACAGTTCCCAAATGAAGCCACAGCTTTTCATTGTAAGATCGTCTGTCTTGTACAGCAGTCGCAGTTTGAGCAAGCGCTTAAAGAGATCAAAGGAAACGCTAACCTTTCCAGGTAAACTGCCCTGCCATTATTAAGTAAATATTGGCACACATCTTACACTACTCATTGTTATGATAATATAACCTACTTAACACATACATTGATGATACAAGATAACAGAATAGAAGACAATAATAATTGAATTGAATATTATTGAATCATAAAAAGTGCCTGTAAATTAGGCTTAAAAATCAATTTTTATTTTGTGATGAATTCTAAATATACAGATACAGATTAATGTATTATTCAAAATATGGAAATTACATTGCTCACTTGTTCTGCTATAAATTGATATATAATTAGGTTCTTATGTTAGACTCCCATATCTCAGCTTAGTAGAACGAGTACTTGTTACGTCCCTTTGTGCATTCACCACATTCATTCTACCACTTATGCGGGAGCCAATCAATAGTGGAGCTACAGATGGTTGTTGACCTCCAGAATTATTATAAGCCTCTGGATCTTGTTATTAAACAAAGAATAGAGAAATCTGCAGAAAAACTGGATGTTACTTCTGACATGGATCTGTAGATAGTCACCAATAAATCTATGAAGCAAAATATTTTTAAGTGATAATAAACAAGTAGAAAGACTTCTATATTTTAACACTTGATCATTATATGTTTTCTTGTAAAAGTGGAATAGATTTTGAAAAGGCCTACTGCTTGTATCGACTCAACAAGATCGATGAGGCTTTGAAGGTTATTGAGAATGTCAAGCAGCCTGGACCAAAGCTGCAAGAGCTGTTGGGACAAGTGGTAATAAGATTGTATTTCAATAAGATGATTCCATGAAGAGGAATGGAAATCATCCTAAGGGAAGGGAAAGTATCCAAAGGAGAAGGGGAACATAGTAATGGAATGGCAACATCCTTATTTGTAGTTGGAACATCTCAAAAACAGTTTTAGTGTACAGCCCTGACAATAATTGAACATTGGATTTTTCTAATGAGAATGAAAATCTCAACAGTGTTAAATGTTATTAGATATCAGGAAATGTAGATAGCATACATTTGAGTTGCTTCTTCTGGGGGTGGGGGTGTGGGGGAGCTAAACATAAACATAATAAGCTTGTTGATGCTATTCCGTAACCTAAGTTTTCTGTCTTTCCTTTGACTTGGAATTATTTTTCATTTCATATTAGCTGTACCGACTGGAGCGTTATAATGAATGCTTGGATGTTTACAGGAATCTCATTAAAAACACATCGGTAAGTAGAAAGAAATCTGACATGAATCACAAAATTACCATATGCAACTGATTAAACATTCGTAAATAATAAGAAATAATAATAATAATGTTAGTCTTGTGTAACACATCACACTAAGGCAGCTGAATTTGTTCTATGTTTTTAAACCACTATGTAGACGACTTGCAAAAAATAATCATAATCTAAATTTCAATTTTTTTTTTACCTCCCTCTCTTCTTTTACCCTCATTACAGGATGACTATGATGATGAACGCGAAACCAATATGTCGGCTGTAATAGCAGCTCTACAGCTTTGGAACAAGGAAGAAGTGGTATAAAATGTTTTGTTATCTTTTCTGTTATTTTATTTAATTTTCATTTTTGGATTATATCTACTTTGGTTTTGTTATTTATATAGCTAGCACATTATAATATTTACATTATAATTTTAAAAGCTGTATTTAATTGTTAAGAGCTTTTTATATTTGTAATACAATGTATGATAATTGCATCTATTTATGTATTCTTTTTATTTATGTAGAGTGACCCAGGTTTGAGGGAAGACACCTTTGAACTCTGCTACAACAAAGCATGCCAGCTGATTGGACAATGCAGGTATGAGGAGGCTTTAGAGAAGTTGGACATTGCAGAGGTGCTATGTAAAGAGATGCTGGAGGATACTGAGGTACTGAAAAATGATGTCATTTAGAAATGAAACTGTGCACATGATTTTTTGAGATGTGTGAATATTGACATAGGCTTTAGTGTTAATTCTGAAGTTCAAAAAATTTAAAATATTCTTGCTAATGCAACATGACTGCCTGCTGTTTGCAGGTACTTGCTCGACACAAAATTTCAACATGCTTTTTACTTGTATGTCAAGCTAAGACGTATTGTGAAAACAGCTGCCAATGTTTGCTTATTAATTTTTAGTCCCATAACCCATGCATAAAAGACATACTCACAAAAACTGAATAATAACAACAATATATGTTGGTTTATGGTGACTGACAGTAATCTCGGATTATCTTGTCTGTATATAGGATATGACTGAAGACGAAATGGAAGGAGAACTTGGTGTAATTCGTGTTCAGCGTGGCTACATCCTTCAGCTGAAGGGCAAGAATGAAGAAGCAATGAAACTATACAACCAAGTAGTCAAGTCAAGGTAAGGTCAAGTCAGGTCATGTACTGCCCTGCTGAGTTCATTGGTAACTTGTTTGCTCTATTAGCATCTGATTCCATTGTTTCTTCATTTTTACCATAGTTTCTTGACTATTAGCCCACCTACTACATTACACCAAATTTTACATACAGGCCTTTCCTCTGGCAAAAGCCCACGGTAAATTTAATTGAAAAGATCAGATGACTTTTATAAAAAAAAAATAATCAAAGATTGGCTTTGAGATGGAATGCAGTGCTGACAATTACTTTTGGCTGACCATCCCTGAAAATGATTAAAAAAAAAAAGGATTGTCAATTTTCTTGTGAAAAAGGGATTCTCCGGGTATAAGACCACACCCCAAAATCGGTCCAATTTTGTAGAACTACGGAAATACAAATATAATGAGTAACACTTTGACACAGTCAGTCCACATACTTTAAGCTTTGTATTATAATATTTAACATAATATTTCCATTATTTTGCACAAAAATATGTTTTTTACACTTTTCTTTTAGACCTGCTGATATCGGTCTGTTTGCTGTAGCATCAAATAATATTATTAGTTTGAACAAAGTAAGTCAGAAATATTTTCTTTTAATTATCTAATTGTAAATATATTATACAGCATATGCATTTTCATTTAATGATTCTAAAAAACAATGATTTTTATTTTTCATTTGTGTTTTATGATATTTAATTTTTCTCTAGGATCAAAATGTGTTTGATTCCAAGAAGAAAATCAAGTCAACCACAACTCAAGGATTGGATAAGAAAATAACAGCAGTGCAGAAGTCGTGCATAAAATTCAATACTGCTCTTTTACAGCTTTATACCAATCAGGTGAGTAGAATAAAAGTCTGAATGCGATAAATATATTAGGCATAATAATAATGATTATAAGTCAATCGTGATGTCATCACTGCAACTCCCAATGTTATTTGCCTATCCCCCCACAGTCCACTAATTTTTCAATTAGTGGACGCTTGGCTTGATTTATTTTTTAGGTTTTGTGTGCAAAAAAAATTCCTAAATTTTTTCGTCACCGCGAAGATATCGCGGACCGCGATGAAAATTGAATTGTAAATTGAAAATTACTTTCGTACAACAAGGTTAGAACCCGAAGAAAGTTACTTTAAATTCAGCATTAAGGATGAACAATTAAGCAATTCCTTGAATCAATGAACCCTACTAAACTAAACAAACTGAACGTTTAATAGGAATACTCTAGACCTATTTTAAAGACTCAAGGAACAAAATTAGATGTAGGCCTACGGTCAGGCAGGAGGCCACCGAGGCTTCCTCCTAGGCTATGTACTACTAGCCTAGACCATAGCCTAGCGTAGTTATGAAACCATCATACGATTTTTACTTGTCTGCAGCAACCAAAAAGACAGTGACTGTATTCTCTCTCAAATGCTTTAAAAAACGTGTATTTCTTTGACAAATGTGAAACCTTACAAACAAGTTCTTCAAATTACAAAATAATTCATCGTATCCGACTGGCTTGAAATTTTTTCAAGCATTAAACCTAACCTTTGTATAATAATTTTCCTATAGTGTACTATGCGGAGCTCTACTAATAGTTTATTATTTACTTTTATTCAATATTTTATTATCAATAAATGTAATTGTTATTAAGTTTTATCAATTATCTTAATTCTCTTACTTTTTAGTATGAAAACTGTAGAAAACTGCTTCAAACTCTGAAGAAGGAACACCCCGATAATGAAACTGTGTTTTTAATTGAAGCAGCGCTTGCAATACGTGAAAAGCGCCCTCAAAGGGCCATTGAGATATTAGACAACTACAGTGACAGCCATCCAGATTGCTCTAGTCGAGTGAAATTGACGTCAGCGCAGCTACTGTTGATGCAAGGTTGAAATAAAGAACACTTACTCTACTAATATATTTAATAATACACAAATAGATGAATCTTCATTATTAAGATGTTGTTTGATTAATATTTTATTTCTTCCTGAAAGTATACTGTACAATCTCGAATAGAAGCCGCATGGGCTTAATCTCAAAAAGAACCCCCCCCCCCAACACTTTTTCCAGTTTGCAAAAGTAATCTTGAAAAGAATCTCATCTCAAAAAGAAGCCCATGGGCTTCTAATCGAGATAATGGTTTTCGAGATAGCACTTACATTCTGACAGACATTATCTTATTTTATGATAGTGTAGCAGCATCAATATGTTTTATTGTGCTTGCATGGTTAAAATTAAAGAAAAATATATTAAACAGAATTTTGAATTCCATAGTTGAAAAATGCTGTGTAGTACCAATTCCAAAATTTACAGCATCCATTTTAAAAAGATGCCCCTTTCTTTACTTTGCAAGAGTAATCTCAAAAAGAAACCCATCCAAGTGTCCTAAAAAAAAAAGGAAGTAGCCCAGGGCTTCTGTTCGAGGTTTTATGGTATTTAGAGCTCAAATGGTTTCTGCACACTTCTATTTAGATGAAGTACATTATGATAAAATAGGAAAACTCATTTTGATATTAAGTATTAAAGGAAGTACAGTAGTTGTAGCACAAGTTAAATGCCGAGTACTGCCATAAATATCCTTAAAATTTATTTATATTTGCTCACCTCAGGCCATATGAACCAGGCATGTGAGACGTTGAAGGGACTCGGTAACGACCGTCATCGTCCAGGAATCGTCTCCCTTCTTGTGTCGCTGTACACCAACATTGAGGAGAGGGACACTGCCATTGAAATATTGGATGAAGCTGTGGAATGGTATCAGTCACAGCGGGTAATTTAATGTCTTCTCTTATTTATATGTTTCTCTGATCATCTCGATCAATCAGCAAGTATTCGTAAAGCGCCAATATCCACAGCAGAATATAATGTTCACTGGCGCTATGACATCTAGTTTATATATTGCATTGTATGGATGTTATAATGGAAGTGGTTTGGCTCAGTGGGAATAGTTTGGTTTGTCCAAACTAGAGGTCGGGGCTTCAATCCTTCGCTGTGCATTTCACATGTGTCCTTGAGCAAGGCACTTTATCTACATTGTTTCAGTCTACCCAGCTGTACCTGTGAGTACCAGTAAATTGCTGGGAGTAACCTGCAGTGGACCATCGTCCCACTCAGAGGAAGTATTACACTCTCATCTGCTTCACACTACATGTGTATGTGTGTGCACCGGTAGCTACATTGTTGGGTGCTGTCCCTTCAAACCCAAAATCCTTTTCAATTTTTTTTTTTTTGACTGAAAAAATACTCCCTTGGCCTCATAATGAGAATCAGTGCCGAAGAAACGTGTTCCCTACTCGCATTTATTTTCTTATTAAAGTATATGTTGTGACTGTAACCTTGTCTTTCATTATTTTCCAAGATTTTAAATGTCTTAATCTAGCGTGCACACCATTTTTAGTACTCAGAAACCTAAATATTTTCTGTTGATTTTTCTGTAAAAATTGTTTTATTATGATGCATAGGGATCCCAAAATGAGCTGAACACCTTACTTCGTGCTAACACAGCGTTCAAGATTAAAAATGGCTGCTCAGAATCTGCAATCAGAATGCTTGAAGATTTGAGAAAGTAAGTCAAGTTATGGTATGATATAAGAACAAATATTTTTAAAGTGGAATAAGTTTATTTATAAAAATAAATTTATGTGATTGGCTTGTAATGATCATTATATGATTTTTTTTTAAGGACTAACCCTGGTGACATGCAAACGCTAGCTGAACTTATTACGGCATATTCTAAAGTGGATCCAAAGATGGCACAAAAGTATCCTTTTGAAATGGGTTAAACATTGTCGCTGTCAATACATGATTCCAATAACAGGGGGGGTGGGGGCGGTGCCATAGGAGGGGGAATGGCTACAGAGGGAAACAACAGAGCATGACCATTGAAGGGGGACCAGGGGAATGGCTATTGGAGGGGGCATGGTCACAAAAAGGGGAACAGAGGACATGGCCACATGAGCCGCAACAAGGGGAATGGCCACAGGAGGGAGAACAGGAATTATGGCCACAGGAGGGACAACAGGGGGAATGGCCGCATGAGGGACAACAGGGGGAATGGCCACAGGAGGGGGAACAGGGAGAATGACCACAGGAGGGGGAACAGGGGGCATGGCCACAGGAGGAAGGGGTACAGGAAGCTTTGCCACAGTAAAGCATGGGTTTACATAATGATTTAGGAAGTAATTTGCAATTTTGGCTGGTTATTATAGGTTGCCTGTACCCACCTCAGGAATCTGCCATTAGCTGCACATCTCTTGTGACACTTCGAGCAGTATAGCTCAGTTAGCCACACTGCTGGCAACCACAATGTGTGTCTGCAGAACCCTTGATACACCTGGCTCACTCTAGTGCTGCTCTGCTTATGTTTAAAGCCCTGTCCAAAGATATGTGACATGCTAAATATGGTCATGATGACATCACATCATGACCATATATAGGCACTTTATGACTATATATGGGCATACAACAGTTTTTTTGACAAAGAAAATTTGATAACATGTACAGAGCTACAGGGCTAAAGTGCAGTTTCCAATGTTGGTATTATTTTGCTTAATTTATGTTTATCAAGACTAAGCTGTGATCTTCCGCCTGTTGAGGCTCTCTCTGTGGATGTTGACGCCCTAGAGAGTATGCCCTATTTGAGGAAAGGACTGCGCCAAGATGTCCAAGAAAAGAAAGAGACGAAGGAAGAAGAAATTGCTGCAAAAAAGAAGAAAAGAAAAAGAAAGAGTGAGACATACGTAGCACATTTTCTAATGTGATAAAATTTTGCTTATATTAGTAATATTAATAGTAATAAAGAATGGCATGCTTGTAATGAAACAAAATTGCAGTATTACCACAAGATGAGGGGAGGGGGGGCAACAGGCATTATCTACATGCAGCATGCGTTTAAACAAACTTCAATGTGTATTATAATCTCTTTTGAAGGACGCCCTCTAGCTTGTGGTAGTACTATTCTAGATGGGACAGTCGGAGTCTCCTATAGAAGTGTTTGTCATATGATCTTTGCTATTTTCTTAAGAATTTAAATGAATTTTTTTTTTTTCTGAAGGAAAACTTCCAAAGAATTATGACCCACAAGTGAATCCAGATCCTGAAAGGTGGCTCCCAAAACATGAACGTAGTCAATATAAGTTTAAATCCAAGAATCGCCAAAAGCAGAATGTGGGTAAAGGTACTCAGGGTGCTGCTGCCGTTGATGTGTAAGTTGGTTTTCAAATTCCATGTAATTTTTTTATTTATTTATTTTATTTATTATTTATTTTATTATTTATTTTATTTTATTCCTTTCGGCCAGTACAACAACAACAAAATCAATAAAGAAAGAGGAATCATCACATTTGGAGCTGTAGCTTGGGGGTTAAAACTTTGTCCAGCTTATTTATTTTTTATTTATTTATTATTTATTTATTTATTTTTTTTATTATTTATTTATTATTTATATATTTATTTATTATGTATTTATTATTTATTTATTATTTATTTATTTATTAAACATATTTATACAGGATAACATATCAGGAGGGTGTAACTGCCTGTTTTATATATTGGTCCTGCTTTGTTATACAAGCTTAGAGTATATAAAATATCAAGAAGTAGCATTAATAAAATTAATAATGACTGAATTACAAATATGATAAAAAGCTTAATCTAAAAACAAATACAGAAAACATTGTATTTTGTTATAATACATAGACAAGTCACTAGGTAAGTTAATAAAATTAATGATAACAACCTTAATAGTAAAATACAGACTTTTACTAAATAGTAAAATACTTTTACTAATAGTAAAATACAGACTAAAAAGAAATTTATATTTTTAAAGAAATAAAACAACACAGCAGCTTTTTTTAGTTGTATAAAAAAGTGTCTCTGGTGGGATTCGAAACCTGCAACCCCTCGCTATGAAGGCGAGTATCATACTGTTGGACCACAGAGACCTATATTGTATAGTCACAGTTCTAACCCCAGGCACATTCTCTCATACAACTGACTTTCATGCTCACTTATAGTGGAGCTATAAATAGGCTAGAAAAGCATATAGGTTGCAACTTGGAAATCGTAGTAAATAATATTCAAATTAGGTATGCTTCATAAGCACAATATAAACAAATAGATAAACAATAATAAAAGTACTCAATTTCCAAGTGATAATCATGAAACACATATCAATCTCACAAAACATTTATAAAATAAATACTCAAGTAAAAATAAAATATAATGCAGTATACAAGATTGAATTAGATCATTTTGATTCATTTTTAGGATCTTAAGTAATTCATTATTCTGTATTTTCAAATCAAATTCATTTCTAATCTCCTATAATCTCTCAGCATAATGTGTATAGGCCATTGTTAGTGAATGGATACTTATTTATATATATTATGATTTCCTTTATTTTTATTGAAGTTTTTGATTATTATTACTATTGTTCTTATTTTCATTATTAATATCTTTGTTTATATTTATTTATTCATTCATATTAATGTATTTATTCATTTGTCTTTTCTACATGTTATAAATATATATTTAATTTATTTAAAAAGGGACCCACTGTTGAAAGCTTTGCTTGTCGTGGTTTTTTCTTTTCCACCAATTGTAACTGATTGATTGATTGATTGATTGATTGATTGAAAGTAAGTAAAAAAATTGATACTCTTACAGAGAGACTAGCAAACCACCAAGTGTACCAAATTCACCTAGGCCAGGCACAGCTGCTACCAACACTGCACAAGCCTCACCAAGCACATCTGGACCTAGACAACAAAAACCAGTACAGGCTTCTAAAAAGAAGAAGAAGAAGGCTAAAGGAAAAGGAGGATGGTGAATTGTGATTGAGAAACAAATAACGAAGAACGAGGGAAAAAATTGCTACTCAATAAATTATAGAAGTCTCATTTTAATCTGTGATACATAATTCACTTACATTCACCTTATGGTGGATTTTTATAAATTAACATCTTTGCTAAATTTTTGGTCATCAAATCCGATAATAAACTACAAAAGGATTTCAGCTCGTATGAAATACTTAATAATAATGTAATACTGGAAAGCAAAATATTAAATGGTAGTATGGAAAATAATGTATTTATTTTGTCATTAATTACATATATGGTGATTTGTGTTAAAAGTTTTGTTATAATTTTGGTCGACTTTGAAGAGCATAATGTTCTGCTAAATATTATGCTGCTAATGATTACATTTAAAATAATTTGTTTTCGTCATGATATAATATATAAAATTCAAATAATTTTATTGATTGTGGCACATATAAATATTATCTGAAATGATATTGTTGGTTGCTGCTACCGATTTAATTTCACTGTAAATGTAAAACCTACAATAGATAATTAGACCTACCATCAAGGTTAGAAAAAATGTAATCCAACTGGGGTAGAACATTAATAGAATGATTCTGGTTCTGAGAGATGTTAAAAACTTGTGGCACCATTTTGTTAGATTAAAATAACATTTTTCCTGCTGAAAAGTAATTGGATGAAAGATTCGTTTAAACGGAAATCCAGTCTGGTTTAATTATTCACATCAAAAATAATTCATATACAGTACCGGTACATAACATCAGGCCTACCCGTTGCAGCAGGACCGCCAAGAGGGGAAACTGTAACAGAAGCAAGGGTTAGTGTGGGCCCCAGTTACGAGCGCTAAGCGCGATAAAGATTGCATTGAGAGAATGATTCATTGTTCATTTGAATTAACATGGGCCAGTCACCCATTACAGTTTACGGCAATTTATATTGTTTTTCAAAGAAGGGCTTAGGCATTGAACTCTGCCTCAGTTCCGGAATCGGCATTGACCAGACTTTCCGGAAATAAGTAAAACAAGTAAAGAAACTAACATCACCCAGCCTATTAGAGCAAACACCACTTGTACGTTAGTATTTTACGTCATGTAACACATTTATCTGGCAATGCAAGGCATATGTTCGATCTCACGACTACGGATTATCTTTTAATTGCTTGAAAACGTATGGCCGATCTGAAATTAACGAATTATCAATTTAACAATGGAAAGATAAAGAGAAAGTAAGAAAGATAAATCATTCTTTTATATTACTGGTTGTTGTTATGAAAGATATTCCTATCATTAAAATTAATATCAAGCCAAGACCAGGTGACAATCTATCCATTTGCACAAAAATAGAATAAAACGACAACTACAAGTATTGATTAACAACTGGTAAAGTGTTTGCATTGCACTTAGATACGCGATTACTGCCGAAACTTTAATAAATTACAAAAATTAAATTTAAAAAACAATATTAATAACTTAAACAGTCGCTCGAGAAATGAGCGGCTGGCAGGGGGTTATCTGGTGGGGAAAGCCGACTCCTAGGGTAGAAATAGGGTCAATTGATGGAAAACGAAAAGTTCCTTTTATTCGGTTGTATTTTTCTTGTAATCTCTGTTTACGGTGCTACACAGCAAACCTAATTTGAATTTTTTTTTTAAATCTAAATCGTCTTGCGGTAATGTTTTATACATAGGCCAATATATAAAATTATATACCTATATATAAGTATATATATATATATATATATATATATATATATATAGAACTGGAGGTCGCTGGAACAGAATGTTGCTACTCGGAGTTTCACGCTATTGCGATCGTCAGGCAACTGATCTATATATATAGTGTGTGTGTGTGTATATGTGTAAAGCATTAACGCAAGACGATTTAGTGTTTATCTCTTCTTGTCGTTTAAGATGCTTAGGCGATACTTTTTCAAACCTTTTTTTCGCGAACTTACTTCTTTAAAGATCACCAGAGGAGGGCCGCAAAAATAAAATTAAAATTTTGTTTCCTTATTTAGCAAATGGTTTCACCGAAAACATCCAGACAGAGGAGAAACTAAAAATAAAATTTTATTGTTGAATGTAAACAGTGAGTAATGGGATGGTTAAATACTTTAAATTTATGATAATTAGGAAAAAAATATGCATATCTTATATGTAGAGATTTCAAGGCAATGGCTGACGTAATAAAGGTAAAGAAAAAAATATGAAATTTTCATTTTTTCGTGGCGGTGAGTGCAGTAATTGGCCAAAATAAAATTTTATTTTTATTCGAAATCATCATTATTTGCGGGCGGCGGGTTCGTTAAACAAGGTATAAATTAAAAGTCTCGCCTTTAGGAGAGGACATATCAGATTGATTTCTGTTCCACGTGCGTGCATCAAATACTAGTGTTATTGGCATACCATAATACGAAATGAATTGCCTCCAATCGGATTCGAACTCTCAAAGGAAGCTTCTTAAGTCGTCTGCACAGACAGCAGAAGGTCCCAGGTTCGAATCCTGGTTCCTATCAATAATTAATATCAAACCTAGACCAGGTGACAAGATATTAACCATCTGCGCAAAAAATAGAATAACACGACAACAACTACAAATATTGATTAACAACTGGTGTTGGCATTGCAAGTAGGCCCTAGATACGCGATTACTGCCGAAACTTTAATCAATTACAAAGATTAAATGATAAAAAAATAATAATATTAAAAATTATAGACAGCCGCTTGAGAGGTGAGCAGCTGACAGGGGATTGTATATCTGGTGGGGAAAGAGCCGACCCCATAAGGACTCCAAAATTAGAAATAGGGTCGATTGATAGGAAACCTGTCTCTTATACACATCTATAATAAACTACAAAAGGATTTCAGCTCGTATGAAATACTTAATAATAATGTAATACTGGAAAGCAAAATATTAAATGGTAGTATGGAAAATAATGTATTTATTTTGTCATTAATTACATATATGGTGATTTGTGTTAAAAGTTTTGTTATAATTTTGGTCGACTTTGAAGAGCATAATGTAATGC
>NW_022705543.1:3055352-3056928 GCF_011630105.1 Anneissia japonica
TATATATATTGTATTTAAAAACAGGTAAAAATTTGCCTCAATTTTTACTTGAAAATTAATACAAACAGGTAACAAGTAGTTTGTATCTTTCAAAAAACTTGTGCTTGGATCAGGAGTTGTAGTATCCGACTGTATTTACTCTTCAGCTGCATACACAATCTACAAAAATAGGATTTTATATTCTCTGAACAAAGCACATACTAAATGTTTCTGGATCTCCTTTAAATACTCTGTATTATTAAGAATAAAATGTGAATTTTTTATAAATAATGTAAGGGGTAAAAGAATATGGAAAAAAGTGCAGAATACTATCCTCAAGTTAGTTATAATGGGTATTGTTGTGTGCATGTATAGGGTATCCAAAACCATGATACATCACGTACACATTATTTTTTTTTGTTTAATTTACACTCATGTGTCCCTTATTGTATTTAATTGACTTTATCTTAGAACAAAAAGGAAAACATGAAAAATAAATACCGTATAATATGAATATTATCATTTACCGGACATAACTGATAGAATAAAAAAATCGAACGTTTTTGATGTATAATTGATTGATTTTTTTAATGACAAGTTATGGGTTATATCTTCTGTGTAATGGTCTGAGTTACTTAATTAAATTACTTCAATTAAAATATAAAACATAAAAAAATACGATTGAAATTATTACAGTTAAATAATGTTGTTAAAGCTATTTATAATGTAATGTAACCATATTTGATTTACTGTTTTTCATTTGTTTGATTGTTGGCGTAATGCTGGTTTCATCAGCCTCTGATTCGAAAACGTTTCGTTATATTATATTATTGATTTACCTATTAGAAATGAAGCTGGGATGCTTACACACAAGGGAAAAAATGCATATATCAGAAAAATATGATGTGACGTATTTCATAATTCACGATGGAGTGTACGTATGATTTGACACAAGGTGACATGTACTCAAGATACCATAGTTTTAACGTCCGTTCATAAGAAATTCTTTTGGAAGCATGAACACAAGGGACGTAATTTTATTTAAACAGAAATTTTAAAAAATTGTAAATAATAGGGCCTACCTATTGTGACGTATATAATTCATGATGGAGTATGTCCATAAAAGTTAATACAGATTAAACGTCAGTACTTTATGGACAGATTTTATGTTAAAAAAACAAAACAAATCAAAATAACAAAACAAAACAAAACAAAAAATGTAATTGCAAATAGATGGTATTCATAACTTGTATCATGATTGAGTGAGCGAATTCTGCTTAAAGATTTGTGCATTGTGAAACTTTCAAAGGGCCGAAAAAATGAAAAATGTAACTTTCGTAAATATGAGGATACTCAATGAGTTTCATATTATTCACTTAAGGGAATATAGATAAGTATATAACAGAAAATTATTGAAAAAAAGAGACAATGGAAAATAAAGGTGGGTTATCCCCACAAAAGAGAAGAAAAACAAATAGTTTCGGTCATATAACTTTAATTTTAATTTGTCTATTTAGACGGTAAAGTAGAGAAATCTGCGAGTGCAAAAAAATTGTCCCAACCGGGGTTCGAACCAGGGATCTCCTGCCGTGAAGAC
>NW_022705543.1:3057648-3071124 GCF_011630105.1 Anneissia japonica
ATGTACTAGTATGTAGGTCTACATAATTACATATTAAAATGAATAATACAGAGGCCTGTGGGAATCTTAACATCTTTCGAAGATTTATCTCACCACATATGTCGTATGTTCAATGTATGATAACATATTCTTGATGAGTTTGCGGTTATTTATCTATATGATAGTAATAAATGATAAGCGTTAAGGTCTATAAAAAGGGAGAGCGTACCACGTTTGGAATTACACTCAATCGGTTGATACACAACGTGACAAGATGCGTGCCTTCTTCGTACTCCTCCTCGCTACCGTTGCATGGGCAAAGCTTGCCCCCCTCCATTCCCACGGAGCCGACAGAATCCCAGGCAAATACATCATCGGACTCAAGGTAAGACATTGCATTCAGTTACATACATACGACACAATATTACACTTTATAATACTGTTTTATACAATATAAAGTCTGTAAAAGTATTCCAAAATAATAACAATTATTATTACAATATAACGAACGTTACTTCGAATGTATGCCACGATTCAACGTTTCGATCTTTATTTGGTCATCTCTCATTATTCGAAGTAACGTAATGTTATTTAAACATCAGTGAATTCGTTGGTTATTAATCATTAAAATTGTAATGGCAATTTTGTATATGATAATAGGCCTATGCAACAGTAGTAGCAGTATTGAAGTTTCATTTAGGTAGATAATAGATTGTTTAATTTTGTTTGATTCCGTTTCCTTTATGTTTTTTTTTGTTTGTTTGTTTTTTTGTGTTTTTGTTTGTTTTTAGTTAAGGCTCAATTAGTCCAAATTAAACACATAAGTATACAAAGACGATTTAAGCTTTAGCATGATTATTTATTGTAGTTTATAGTTTACTATTAACATTATTGCACTTTTAATTGCAGGATGATGTCGAAGTAGACTCTCTGGTCTTTGCGACTGGTGACTTCAAAGCCAAGATCCTCAAACGATTCCGAAACCTGAAGGCTGTCGTTGCTGAACTTGACGACAAGGCTCTTGATATCGTACGGGATATTTTTGTTTTTCTTACTCTCTTATTAGACATTTCTTCCATTCCGTAGCCCCTTATAAAGTTAGCCTAAATATCAAAACGATGCTTACTAACAAAAATCGCATTAATGGTCAATAATCCGTTCAGTGTATCTGGCCATCTGGAACGTTGTCGATGCATTGTAGGTTTGTGGAACAGACTTGAACCTACGTCATAACATTGAAAGGGACCGTCACATACCACTTTTGTAATGACCACTTAAACTCAGGCGAAAGTGTACAATACACTTATTTTCACTTTAGTTCACTTATTATTTCTTTTAATTGATAATTAATGTTTGTGAATTATTACAGGTCCGAAACCTTGATGAGATCGAGTACGTAGAAGAAGATAGTATTGTCAGAGCTAGCGCTGTCACATGGGGCCTGGATCGTGTCGATCAAAGGAATCTGCCATTGGATGGTGGATTCTCTGTCAGCGGTAAGACACTGAGATATTTGATATCAGTAAGGCCTGTAACTCAACAAAGTCGATATTGAGTAAAATTGAAAATTAACTACCATACACACATTATTATATGTATTATTATGTGAGCATGATTTATGTTGATATATATTTATTCTTAGGAACCGGTAGTGGTGCCAATATCTACGTCATCGATACTGGCATCAACCCAACCCATAATGACTTTGGTGGACGTGCAGCCGTAGCTTACGATGCCAGAGGCGGTGATGTAGGTTTCATTTCAATAACACTATTAGTGCTTCTGTATCTGTAAAGAACAACCATGGTGGGGCTGAGGTAGTTTAGACCCTCTACCTGTAAAAGTCCCTCTCCGGGCCCCCTCTATTTCAAATTCCTGGATCCGCCACTGAAACTTATAGTCTAATATAGATGATGCCAATCTCAATGTAATACCGGAATTGTAACTGAGGCCTACCGTTATAACATGTTGCATTTTATTGCTCATGTACTGTATGAGGTTTTCGGCTTCTTGCTTTATATATTTTGAACTATTAAAACCAGTATAACCGAATGATAAAATCAAGTAATTGTCTTCCAAAATCTTGTTAAAAGATTATTTATTAACAGTACTCCCCCTCCTCCAATCTAATGAATGGTATCCTTTGATGATTATAGGGTGTTGACTGCAACGGACATGGAACCCATTGTGCTGGAACCACTGCCAGCAACACCTGGGGTGTTGCCAAGGGTGCCAAGGTATATGGTGTCCGAGTTCTCGGATGCCTTGGATCTGGTAGCAACAGTGATGTTGTAGAAGGTAAGCATCCCTTCATATCATACACCTGACAATTTAAAGTATTCTTAAACAATAACGCAAGAGGGGGCAGGGGGCGGGTGTACCATCGTGGAGAAAAACAATTTGTCAGGGAGAGAAAAACAATTTCAATGTATTTTTTACAGAATGTGAGACTCCGAAATCCACTAAATAAGCATTTTAAATCCCTAAATTGTCAGGGGTTCCGGGGGCTTCGCCCCTGAATCCCCTTTGCGGAGCTCTGGGCTGGGACTGACACAGAAAGTCGTCTCAGAAAGTCGGCCGTTTCAGATTGGTGTAACTAACAGGCTTACCAGTTATTATTTTATAGGATTTACAGTCACATATCCAAAAAACTGCTCAAGGCGCTCTTTCCCTGGTCATTTGATACAGAATCAATCATACACAACGTGCAACCTCCTCCGCTCCCTGGGGGAGTATTGCTAGTTACGCGTGTAATTAGCACTAACTCCATTCCGAATCATTCACCTCCTACCAGGTACCCATTTATACTCCTGGGTGAAGAGAGGCAAATGCAGGTAAAGTGTCTTGCCCAAGGGCACAAGCTGTGTGACGAGCGTCAGTCTCGAACCCAAATGAAAGTCGAACGCCTGCCCTTACACGCTGCGCCACACGCTCACTGCAAAAGTTCAATTCATACTGTTAACTCAGCTGCTCGTTACATTAATTATGTTTGTATTTTATAGGTATTGATTGGGTTGCCTCAAATGCTAAGCACCCTGCTGTGGCATCGATGTCTCTTGGCGGAGGTGCTTCACTTTCTACCGACAGAGCTATTACTCGTCTCGCTAGTGCTGGTGTCGTCGTTTCCGTCGCCGCAGGAAACGATAACGCTGATGCTTGCAACTACTCGCCCGCCAGAAGCAGTGATGTTAGTATACCGACTTATTATTCGTTATAGCTAGACTAGGCCTATTTAAATACCTAGATGGCATACCGTACCAACAGATTTTTTAAAAATGTAAAACGTATTTATTTCTTTATGTATTGTTTATATATTTATGTTGGACTCTTTCCGTCAATAAATTATATATACAGTATATATATACAGTATATATATACTGTCTCTTATACACATCTAGATGTGTATAAGAGACAGGAGCTAGCGCTGTCACATGGGGCCTGGATCGTGTCGATCAAGGGGCGTGTCACCCTTTCCCGAATTAGACATTTTTTGAAAATAATAAGCTGCTAGAAGCTCATACAGGGCATCTTGACCTTAGAATGTTACCCTTGTGTTTGGTAATGCAAAAATCAAAATGTTATAGACCTATATCACACAATGGGTAATCTGTAATACAGTATTTCTTTGCTGTTTGCTGCGATAGGCCTAGTTTTTCGGATTTGATTAAATAAATCGCTACAATTTGTGGGCCAATATTTAGGCCTAGTCGGCAAAACAGAATGCAAAATTATTAAGGTTAGAAATCTAAGCCCAAGCAACGAACGGAAAATGTTTTCGACTTGTTCTCGCGGGCCGCATAACAAGCACTTGCGAGCAGCCAGTTGAGAACCCTGATATATACGATGTTATTCCAACCTAAGCAGCAGGCCACTATCCAAACATTATCATCTATTATAAATCTAGTTAAATTACTATTGAAGATTTGATTCATACTCTTATGATCTTAACTACAGGCCATCACTGTCGGAGCTACCACTATTGCCGGTACATGGTCCTCTCGTGATGAAAGATCCTCCTTCTCCAACTACGGCAGCTGTGTCGATATCTTCGCTCCAGGTTCTGACATCACGTCAACATGGCACAACAGCAACACTGCCACCAACACCATCAGTGGCACCTCCATGGCTTGCCCACACGTCTCTGGTGTTGCTGCAGTTCATCTCGGTAACGGATACAGTGCTTCGGCTACTAGCTCCAAAATCATTAGCGATGCAACTGCAAATGCCGTAAGCGACGTTGGTTCTGGATCTCCAAATCTCCTCCTCTATTTGGCATAGGCCTAAACAGATAGGCTACATTTCAGCTAAACATTTCTAGAATCTAGAATGTAAACGGGGCTGTTATCAACAGCCATCCTCAATTATAATACGATATTTAATCAACTTCAAAACATTTTGAAAACATGCAAATGTAATTTTATGATCTGATATGATATAATAAAATATTCTTAATGAGTATACCACGGACGTATCCTGCTGTATCCTTAATGTCGTATAGTTAGTGACGTACAACAGGCGTATCACGTGATGAATTTTTTGCGTCATGGGCATATCCAATTAGGCGCTTTACGCAACAGGACGGGAAGACTGGTGAACGGTGGTTTTGTGCTCATCATCAGAGCATGAAGCCCACAACAAAGAGTATAGAACTGCAAGAGGTCCGACTGCCTGGGATTCGTTGGAACGCAAAAAGTACTTCCACGAAGGGGTGTGGCCTTTAAGATTCGAGCAAGCGTACGAGTTTCTAACTTATGTGTAGGGCGATCCCTATTTCGTGGCAGTACTTTTAGCGTTTCATTGTCTGCATACCCTGCTGCATACAAAATCAGAGCAGTCGGACCTCTCGCAGTTTATACTCTTTGCCCCAAGAAACAATAGGGCGCTTACCCCGAATTTCCGTTGTCGGCGGCTCCCCGTCCTCTTGCGTAAATTGCCTATTATCTTGATGAAGTACAGCACTCATGACCTACTGTAGCCCTACATTAAAGGTGTATCATTTTTTTTTTTTTTGGCAATACCACATTTTTGACAATGACAATTATAATGTTAGGCCTATAAGGACCTTTCTAGGGTCAATCAAACTTACTATCAGAACAAGGCCATACGTACGCGCTTGTTCCACAAACAAGTATACGTACGTTGTAAGCTGTTGATATTGACCTTATCAACAAAGCGGAGCGGTCTATAAGCGCCAAAAACGATAGTGACAAAAGACTTTTTGAATAAATTGTAGTGTACGCCTACAAAGATATCCATGACAGGGCCGTCGAAACCGCAAGTGACAGCAAGTATTTCCGAGCATCTAGAGGCGCAATTTTTTAATTTGCTCACCTCTCAGCCCCGACCATGGTGGGGATTGAGGTGGGTATGAAATCTCCGTCTATACCTTTAACTCCTGTATCCGCCCCTCAGCCCCGACCAATGGGCAATGGAAACTCCGTTAAAATATATTGTAAAATGATAATAATGGATTCCTGTATTTATAAGGCGCCGATATCCGCATGGTGCGCTCATGATGCCAGAGCCGGTCAAGCAAGACAAAGGCTACGAGGGGAAAAATTCAGGAAGATAAGAGTGCAAGAAAGAGGAGAATTAACGGGGGAAGTGCTAGTCAAACAGACGCTTATTCAGTCTGGACTAAGTTTAACAGGCCAGTGGAGTTTTATGAGAATTGTGTGAATATTAAACCCCAGAGTCAACTTTTCTAGGGGGTCCCTCACAGTACATACTATATTGATACTTAAAATCATTTCCTTTTATTCAACGTAAAAAGGACATTACAACAATTGATAAAAGAATTTAATGCCAACAACACCATATGCTATCTTTCTATAATCTTTCTATAATTCGACGTTGGTTGATATCTCACTGATGCGAATGTCCTTTAAAGTTTAGTAGCCAATTACCATTTCACTTCGTTCACCATTTAAATTTCAGTTTAGTGGAGGGGTGGGGGAGGGTGGCTTGCAGGAATTGATAATGATGTATTAAAGAAGTGATGTTGTGGCATTACTGAATTCACAAGTTAATACTGGGAACCCGGCATGATTTTACTTTACTTAGTTTTTCTAGTGTTCTTAACTGGTCCGTATTGTCAAAAGCTCTTTTGTAAGTTCTTCTATTAGTAGAATGAGCTCCTTTGTACTGGGGTTCATCTGTGGCGCAACGCACGTGAGCTCTCGGAGTGCGCAGCCCCAGGGTCTCGCTCAACAGGGGCCCCGGAGGTGTTGAGAATTTTGTTTAGAAATGCTTGAGACTGACACTGATGGAATTTAAATAACAAATTTGCTTGTTTTGGAGAGAACTTTCTTCTCTTTTCTTCTCTCTTTTTTGCTGCTTCTCTCTTTTTCCTTAAAAAATTTCGGGGGGAGGGGGAGGGGTGATGAATGGGGTTAACCCACGTGCTCCCCGGATCCGCCCCTGATAACGATTAATTGAATGATTGTTTGATAATGCTTTTTTATATTGGTAAAGCTTCTTTGGAACTCAGATGAATACATAGTGATTAAGCAACCTCTGAACGCTAAAATGCACGTCGCAAATGACGAATTAAGCAGACCTATATTAATTTATACGTTGCACGCAAATATTCAAATTAAAACTGTGTGTGCAAAATATTGCTTATATGTGGAATATTGCTTTTAAGATTCAACTTTTCATTGAAAATATCCTGAAAGATTGTAATAATATCTTATTCTCTGACATTCGTAATGGGAATAATAATATTAAAATGCAATGGGCTTTCAACACAAAAAATGCTTTAAGAGATCTCACATTATCTCAATGGCTTGAATTGAAGAAGGGAAAAGCAAAAACTATTAAACTATTAAAAACTATATGACTGTAAAGAATGCTCCTACATTGGAGGTATATCTCCTTGATAGCAATGACTTTGAGGGTGCTTCATTGAAATTCAAATTAAGGTCGAATACCCTTCCTCTGGATGGTAAAGTAGCAAAATGGTCTAATGACCCTAATTCTAATGGGCTCTGTAAATGCTGTAATATAAACGAAGAAGAAAATATTACTCACTTTTTATTAACTAATTATATTAGAAATGAGGAAATCGAGAAGTTTAAACAGCAACTCTCTCTTAACGATTTCCTTCACGTTTTCCAACAATTCCAGCAATTAGATATTGAAAACAAATTACTCTTTATTCTCGGCAATGACAATAACTTATAACAAAAATTAAAATCTTGATCGACAAATTTTGCAAATCCTTAGCTGAAAGAGCATGGAGTAAAATTTGTGATCTTCTTAAAGATTAAATTGAATTTCGTGTTGTGTTTTATGTCTCTTTTTATTTTTTATTTTCTTTTACTTCACTGTATATTTTCATTAGTTTTGTTAAGATTACTTTTGTATTAGTTTAGATGTTTGACGCACAACCTGTTGAGTGCCACGATATAAATGGTGTATGTCAATAAATTATATTGTTAAATAGTCACACGATATCGCCTAATAATTAGTCTTTTCAGCCCTAACAGTTATCTCTTGGAAGATTACCTACCCTGGTCACTTCATGAGCGAAAATACATCACCGACATACAAGGCCCGGGGCCCCAACATTTTGTCGTCCCGGGCGCCATGACACGTTGTTACGTCACTGGGGCATATAATTTGCTTCACCCCAAGAGTGTTTACTGAATATTGGAAACCACTCGAAATTTTCAAGGCTTTTATATGTTTTGCAATGATTCGAGAGCAAATAATGTTGTATTTGTTTGTATCTGAAACTAACACGTCAAGCAGTAGACCCATGCTCCCGCTGGGTATATTTTTACATACTGTACTAATTTTCTGATTCGGAGAAGAATACATATTGGAATTTGCAGGCTATTATAAGAGCTGTTGGACGTGAAAGAAATAATAAAGAAATGTGTTAGGCTCTTTAAAAATTTATTGAAATCTGATGAAGAGGCTTACAAATCAATTCATTTCTATAGTAGCTTTTTAATTAGAATTTTTACTACAAAAAATCCTAGATATATACAAGTCACTTTATAGGTATATTTAATTTATTATTAAAAACAATTTTTTTTTTTGATTATTTGCAGTCTTCCTTCATTTCATTGTACAATATATATTATAGTACACCTTTCTTTGAATGTAAACAATGTCTTTCCTTAACATTTGGTTGGTTCAAACACAAAAATTGCTGATTACAGCTGCAACATTATGAAATTCTTCCATGGGAGCCGAGTCCGTGTTCCATGTGTTTGATCCAATAACGGGAGTGACAATGTTAAGCGCATAGACGTCTCTACAATATGCGCTATACAAGTCAACAATTATTATTATTATAACTATTCAAATGATACTTTTGTATGCATTTTAAATTCATGAAGGAAAAAAAAAAACCCCTTTGTGTAAGCAATTTATTAATTTAATACAGTAAGAAATCAAAAAGTAGCACTTTCGTATGCATATTACACTTCTTCAGGGGAATGAAATGCACTTAGTCATCTGAAACTAGTCTAAAAATGCTACTTCGCTTTCTGACAGTTTTATGTATTAGACTAGTATGGATCATGATATTATTCATATTTATTTACTGTAATTTATTACATGTAGCTATAGAGCTTAGCTAACCATATATTGTATATCTTCAATGTATTTAAAATGATCAAATAGCCTGTTAGGGAGAATCTAGATTTATTTTGCCGACACCTCCCATGGGCCGAAATCCTAGATCATGCTGAATTTCCCACGAGTGTTGAGTACAGAATCCTTTACACATGTAAGTTGTAATCAAATAGTAGGGAGCTTTCGATTTGTGTGACGTGACGCTGGAACGGAATAACTCATGTGTGACCATCTTACCTGGAGTCCTACGTTCTCTGCATACATTGTCTGGCCAAATTGCGTTCCAGAATCTACTCAACACAAGGTGACCTTAACTTTCTCGTATGCGCAGATGACTTTTAGTGACGTCATTACGTTCTACGTCCTACTGTTATCGTACAATCGAAAGCTCTCTATTATAATGGAAGAGTGTTGCAACTTGTTCGCTAAAACACTTGTATCCCAATTGCGTTCCCCTCCTCTTTCTTTGATTAATGGTTGAGAATAGAGGCTTTATAATTTTCATATGGGTAAAGGAAGAGCTTTTAAGGTGCTGTGGCATTTATCGTATGCATCCTGGTAATCTTCATGCGGCTTCACCATGATGCAGCAGGTGGGTCTCTTGATTCCTGTTGCTGATCCTAAGTCCTGAGAAATAATAAATCAACAAATTTAATCAATGTACTTATTATGTTATTATGCAGCATGTGAGGGGATCTAAACAGCTGCTTCCATGGTTTATCACCCGTTAATTTGCAGGATCTTTGCCCATCTACTGTAAGCACATTCACCATGGGCTTAGATCCTCTCAAGGACCTACAGTATTCGTCTCGCCATCCCCACAATAAGAAGATCGTTTGGAGTCATTTTCAGTAATGAGGCATAAATTATGGAACAGCCTGCCAACCAATGTACAAGCGTTAAATGGTGTCTCTTTCCAAAGGAGTAGGTCTTTTTTATATTTTTCTGCTGCTTTTAAATTGTTAGATTGTTGTTTTTCACCTTTTTTGAGCAGTTTTTTTTAATTGTTTTTTCACTTTCTACAGCACTTTGGTCTTTGTGGAAAAGTGCTTAATAAATCCTGTAATATTGCAAAAGTTGTATCAGTATATTATATTTTACTGTATATACATAAGAAATATATAAAAAGGATACATGAAGGTTTAACACAATGATATGCCTAATTAGTGATTCATTATCATTTTCACTTTGAAAATGATTTTTTACTTACATGCTTTGACGGAACATAGGCATACGGGATTTTGTTCTCTTCACAAACACAAGGCAGATGACACATGACTTCGATTGGGGTGATGTCACCAGCAAAAACTACAAAACTGCAACAGAAAACAATGATATTTACTTGAAAAAAAAATTGTAACTCTGCAAAAACAAATATATATTTATATAAATAAATGATATCAATATGTATATAGCATACAGGTCTAATTTGAACTGGTTTCATCAACGATTAAAAACTTCTTTTACAGTACGGTATGGCAGTTTTAGTAAAAAGTTCAGTCACAAAAGCAATGCCTCTGTATTTTGATTTAATGTAAAGTTTATAAATTAGCCAAAACCTACCCTCTCTCTCCTTTTCTGACAAATTTCTGGATTTCTTTTACTCCTCTTCGAACCATCTTTTTCTTTGAAGCTACATTCAGTAAAAAATAATTCATCAAATAATAATTATTAGTTAGGCCTAATTAATTAATGTAATTTTTTTCCCCTGAAATTGAAAGAAAAACTGTTTAATTGTTTGACTTTCCTGTTACATCAAACTGCCCAAATGGCTAATATTTAATTTTTTTTAAGCTTGTGGTGGTGTAGTAGTAGGGCTCCGCTGTGCTGGGTCGGAAGCCAACCTACGCTACACAAAGTCATGGGCTACAATTTAGTACGAGTTGTCTAGGTCTACCTTTCTTAATGGCCTTGTATAATTTCTTTGCAAGTTTCTCTGAAGCTAATGGTTGAGCAATACACGAAACGTTCTCTGATAGTTCATTGTAGCTTTTTGATTCCTCTTCTTCTAACATTGACTCATCTTCGCTGAATTTTCCTAATTTACCCATTTTCACTTGACCTAGCCTATGCCTACTCCCTCAACACAGCTTGCAAAACATGTGCGATAAAAGATGCTCTTCTTGACCTAGAGGTCACACTAAGCATGATGATGATGACATTAAACTTATTTATAAATATTGATACAAATTTTAGATATTTGAATTATGCATAGATATAAATTTAAGTGAATTTAATATTACTGACTGTAATTTAAAGTTTACTGTAGTTTACAAAATACGATTAGCTAGGCTTGTATGCATTATTATTTGTGTAATTTTCTGAGAGAGGCTACGTCGTTAGTTAATATTCGACGACAAGCGATTAGGTTTTGTTGTCGGTTTTTACAAGCTGTGTTTGATCAAATTATGGCTGAAATTCAAGCGGTGAGTTAACTTGAAACAATAACAATATTTGAAATCGTATTTTGAATGTCTTAAGATGCAAAATAAAAACAAATGAGCATACTTAGCTAGGCAGAGCAGTAAGTGAGAATTTCTTCTCTGCCGAGTAAGAGGTAGCGCCTGTGTGGGAGCTTGTTGTGCCAATTGTTAGCTAGAGGGCCTAGGCATTTGTGGAATAATTCATTAAAAATTCTTTCATTTTAATTATAACGTTAATAAATTCATATTCTAATAGAATTTTAGAGTTAATTGGTGCCATTTTTTGATACAGTATTGTGTTTTATGCTGCGATGACCTAGATTTCGATAGATTTAATTTGATAGTTTTGCAAAAGTTCTATCGAAATCTTTGATTTGGCCTAAGCCTAGCTAAGGTGAGCCTCTAAGGTCCATGTAGAGGTAGGATACAGTTAGTTCACCGTCCAATTCCAGACCTCTCTATAATTTCGAGACCCCTCTAATCCGAGATCACCCATTTCTAAGCTCGCACTAATAATTGTCAGACCCCTTTAAATTTGGGACTGTGACCACCTATTTTTCAAGTCCAAAAATGCAAAATGACCTCTAATCCACTTTTGGAAAAATAAAAGAAGAACCAGACAAGTTGAAACAACAAATGCACCTCTAATATACTGTCAAACATTTATTGGGACCTGATATATAAACTTAAACCACTGTAATTTTTTTTGTCCTGATAGTGGTACAAGATATTGTTGTTGTAATGCAAGATTTGGTTCTAGTTGCTAAACACTTAACCACATTAATGATTCATTTTGTTCCAGTTGCTAAAACACTTAACTATACTTCATTGTTTCAGTCATTTAAAAACTGAACATAGAATCTAATTCAAAGGAAATAAATAATAAATTCTTTTAAGATAAAAGAAAATTGTTTGAATTTGGTTCCAGATGCTAAAAAACTTAACTACTGTACATTTAAATTAATTCATCCAGTTTCAGATGCTGATCGACGTAACTGCATTAATGATTCACTCATTTTGAAACTGAACACAGAAACTAATTTAAAGGAAATGATTCAGTGCTATGTTAGGGTTTTTGTCTACCTATCAGGGATGTCACCAGCTTTTTGAAGTGCCGGTCGGCGATCATTCCGCGTTTTCCCGGGGGTGGGGGTGCCACACCCCCGTTTTCCAGGGGGTGGGAGGGTGTCGCCGTATTCGTGAAAGCTCTTAAAAACCAAAAGGCCTAAGTAAGTCGAGCAGGCCTAGGCCCAAGGCTAGCTGACGCGATTTTTTTTGGCTAGGCCCACCCAGGTAGGCCTAGGGCCTAGGCCAGGCCCAGGTAGGCCTAGGCCAGAAGAAAGCAACAAAACAGATGAAGATGAGACTTACTGTAGGCCTAATTAAATTCAATAGTTGACATGCTTTGTTTTAGATTAAAAAATAATAATGAACAAATCCCGGCGACAAAGCGTCGATCCGACTGTACCCAGCCGCATTGTTTGCCGTAATTTCACATGTTTGACGATTACCACGACGAATGTGTATGTCACTGATTCATGTGCACTCATTTATTTATTTTTTTGTCCATTTACCCACATTATATATCAATTATAATTAAAAGTGAAAAACTTAAAATACAAAATGAAAACAAAGTAAAGAAATAAAACATAAATCAGGTTTCGTAAATTTTTAATAATCTTCCTGCCCCGGACAATGATCTCATAATAAAACACTTGAATGGTCACGATTTCAACTTTAACCTTTGAATGTGTACAGAGCAACCGTGTCATGCCAGCCCACGATGTTGATAGTTCGCTATGACTCAACTGGGCCTAGGCCTAGGCTGTTAAGTTAGCGATGAATAGCAGGGCAGTGCAGTATTTTGTTACAATTAACGTAACCACGGAAACATTTATTGTATTCTTATTCATTTATTGTCTTTATCAATTTAGCTTGTCTATTGTGTTTAGGTAAACTAATTATTTTGTTACAATTTGTAAACTGTTGAAATAATAGTGGTGGTCGGGAGCCTGTAAATCCTGGTCGGAAATGTTGAGTGCAGATGTGTATAAGAGACAGGCTGTATGTCATCAGCAAAGAAGTGAAAATTTAAACCATGTCTAGTGATTATGTTAGAAAGACCAGAAGTGTAGCAGATAAACAAAAGGGGTCCAAGTACGCTACCTTGCGGAACGCCATACTTCAAAGGGAATGTGTTGTAGAATTCCGACCCAACGTTAACACGACATGACCTATAATCAAGGTATAGAGTACAGCAAATGGAGAGCTTTGTCAGAAATGCCAAAAGATTCTTTAAATGTGTTCAGCAATAAAGCGTGATCAATTGTAGCAAACGCTGATGACAAATCCAACAAAACCAAGATAACACCTTTAGACTTGTCAAGAGAGAGCAAAACACCATTGGCAATACATAAGAGAGCAGTTTCAACACTATGGTACTGTCGGTAAGCAGATTGTAATTTAGGTAATAGATTAAACGATT
>NW_022705543.1:3071483-3079031 GCF_011630105.1 Anneissia japonica
GCCAGTGTAGTAGTATCAGTGCAAATATATAGGAATTTGGGTCAACCCCGATTTTACGAATATCCAAATTTACGAACGGCTCTGGGCCCGTGCCGTACGTAAATGAGGGGTTCTACTGTACTGTACATTTAAATTAATTCATCCAGTTTGAGATGCTGATCGACGTAACTGCATTAATGATTCACTCATTTTCAAACTTAACACAGAAACAAATTTTAAGGAAATGGTTCAGTGCTATGTTAGGGTTTTTGTCTACCTATCAGGGATGGTGACCTATGATCAAAGCCCTGGTGGGTCATTTTAAGTTGTTCAAAGACATTTTTCTCAAAGTACTGAATTTAATACTGTAGACGATGATGAAGATTATGGTATATGACTTGAACCATTCCCAACAATTATCAGCAGATATACAGTACTGGTTCTCCCATTGAATACTTTGGAAAGGAACTACCATCCATTATCTCAATAATAATAATAATAATAATAATTAAAAGTAATCATAATAATGATGAATAATAATTATTATCATCATTATTTATGACACAGCCCAATCCATCCCTTATGCCTCAGCCATTTTTTTGTTTTTTTTTGTTTTGTTTCTGGAAAGTAAATTAATGATAAACTTGTAAACATCATCTTTCTTTATTGGCAGTCAATGCTGATGCCCATGGATCTTGCAACAGATTTGAAGGAGCAGCAGCCAATGACAACACCTTTAGCTGTTATCACATCGGAATCAACAACGCTTGCCTCACTTGTTCCAGTAGTTGCAAATGGTGACCAGGAAGTGCCGATGGTTGGCCCAGGAGGTGAACCCGATTTTAAAAGAATGAGGATGGAGCCGGGAAGCGGTAGGTTATTTTTGTACGGTCTTTGAGCACCTGCAAACTATACATTATACCTAAATTGACAGCTTGTAATGTTTAAAACAGATTCAGCCATTGTGCAAAATCAAAATTAACTGTCATTTAACTTAAATATACTTCATATTTTTTTTTGGCTTTAATGAATTATTTGAAATTGATAATAATTGAGTTTTAACCAGCTTGTTGAATTTTACTTCCATTTTTCCTATTTTTATTGCCTTTCTGTCAGTTTAGGTTTTGTAGCATTTGTAAGGGCTCTAGGTTTTTTTTAGTTGATACTGTAGCTAATGCCTCCAAATTCAGCCCTCATTAAGGTTTTTTAAAAAATGAATGTTTCTAAAATGATATTTTCTGAAAATGAGAATTTTTTCTTAGAGATAACTATAATACAAAATGAATTGTATGGTTTGTATATCGTTTTGTTTCTGAAAACATTTTTAAAAACAATTATAACTTCTGTAAAAAATTGAAAGCAATACTAAATTGTTTTTTCCACAGGTTTCCTTCAATCTCATTCCAGTAATAACTATTTTTTTTTTCTCTTTTTTTCTGTTTTTTGGAGTTTCTTTCAGAGTGTATCTATCAGCCATATTTATATTGAAGATAACCTGCTGAAAACGTGTAGTTGAGTATTGAGACGGCTCGCTGAAACCCAACTCCTGGGCTAGTTTTTAACAGCGGAAATTATAGACTCCTTGTCAATAGAGTGCCCATCTTGTATAATTAAATTAAACTTGAAACCAAATTTGAACACTTCAATGGATAATTAATAAATAGTTATAAAAACAAAAATATTCCATAATTTCATAATGTTAAACAGCTACTAAGATTTATTATATTGCTGGTCTGTTATCCCAAGAAATTAACTTAGGTTTTTGGAAAACGTTTTATGTTCCCTGAAATTCATAGTGGTTTCTATATTTTTTTTTTGACGTAGTTTTTTTGGTACTTAAAGTCTACTTTTTGAATACTTACCTGGATAAATTGACTAATTGCATTTATTTTCTCAAAGACAACACCCCTCGAAAAATAATACAACATCCAAAATAACTTAACATTTACGATATACGATATATGATTGATATATGATTATTAGCAGACATAATTTACTCTGCCCTTTACTAAGTATCAACCAAGGTGATGTTAGAGAGTATAAAAGCTAATAATGTGACAAGCTTTATATCAAGAATTCAAATGAAATTATTGAGTACAATAGTTACACCCCAACTTCCAGTCCTATTACAAGTATACCATAACATGTTGTTTTTCTTTTTGTGTCTTTTTTTTTCTATATACAGTTTCCTTTTGCAGCACAGGTGGACTCGCCTTTAAGATCTGTATGAGCTAAGCATTGAATTTGACTAGTCAAGGTCATTTGGGAATACACTTCATATGTTCCTTGGAATAGTGGTATCAACATATTTGAAAAAAATGATTCTATACCTTTATGAGGCGTGCCATCCCAAAGCCAGCGTACTGTCACTAAATGTTAAAACTGAGTGATTAGTATGAATGTGACAGTATTGTATAGGCCTACTTTAGTACAGAGAATCTGTAATACTTTTACTTTATGACTTTGGCCATTAGTAAGTCAATTCCTGTAAAAGACCTACTGTACTGTATCATTTTAAAGTTTATAATGTGGAGAATGTGAATACTGTATTCAAAATCAATTTTTTCCCCCTTTTTTTTCCTCTCTTTTTTACACTTATGCTGGTTTTGGCATGGTAAGCCCCATGTGGTACCTTACAACTCGATCACCATTTGATAGGTATTAGATATAATTTATTCTACCCTTGGTGTCCAGCAATATAGTATTGTGTGAGCTGGTATACAAACATTGAAGAACTAAAAATAACAAGAAGCTACAATTCAATTAAAATGTTGGGGGGAGGGGGACATCAACTTAACTCTCCTGACAACCATGTGCTATTCCTGGTATACCATAACATGCCGTCTTTCTTTTTGTGTCTTTTTTTGTTTCTATATACAGTTCCCTTTTTGCAGTACAGGTGACTCAACTAGGATTAAGCATTGGTTTTGACTCGACTGAAGGCTTCGTCTCTGAATTCCAATAACGATGTTGACACTTTCTCATAATCAAGTGGCTCTAAATTACGCCAATAAGGCAGTAGTGTGCATCCATATCGTAAAAACTAAAGTTTATGAGCTGAAGCCTTAAAAAAATTACCATGTGAAACCATAGGTTTCTAAAACTCAACAAAGTTTTAGTTAGTACAGTTTGATGGCGTAATTACAGATAATTGGCAACACATCATTTATTTTCATAAGGACATGCACTTAAACATGTAAATGCACTGCTTTCTCAATATTACTGTAGTTCTTCTGATTCATCTTAAACTCTATAAAAATTAATTTCCATATCAAATCATTGTTTTCTATAGTGTTCACACACAGGTTCTTGAGAGATATGAAAACTTACTGTAAGTTTTACTTACTGTAAGTTACAGTAACTGACCTCAGTCTTTTCCAGGACCTTCAAAGTCTTGAAGAATAAAATTTGTACGGAAAAATTGTAGAAATATAGTATTTGAAAATGTGGAAATTAAAATAAATTGCTTACAATTCGAATCATCATTACACTGCTGTATCTCCGATAAGTAATTTGTGCAATTTATTTTCTGTGAAATATGGTCTTGGAAATTTGATTTATTGAGTATAGAAAATTTATAAAAATTGAACCACGGAAATGTTTATGAACCAAGGTGTATGAACCCTGTTTCTAGAACACAATGAATTTTGAATGCAGTTTGGTGAAGTTAAATGATTTCTATTATTTCTCACTGTTTTTGGAGCAGTGAAATTGTTGGAGATACCTTCTTTGTAGTACAAGTTACAATGTCCCTTAAATAAGATGCATCTTGTTATAGCATTTGAACTATTTGACATCTCCATTTTAAACAATGAGAATGTCAAACTGTGCTAGTATATTACAGTACTGTTATGTTGGATTATTACTGTATTATTAGATGCTCAATTGAATATTCAAAGTTTTATATATGCAGGAAAAATACTGAGTGTTAAGTTAAATCAAGCAGTTGTATCATAATTTACTGTAAAGCAGGCTTGACCTGTGACACCACCTGTCTCCCCCCACCCCCACCAAAAAAGAAAATATTGCCTCATGTTGCCAGAATAGTCAGATGTTGTAGCTATTTTGCACTTTAAATCAAGTAAACAATTTTTTGGTCACTTATAGTTTTAATAATTACGTCATTAAAAAAAATATATGAATTGTGATTCATCCCCTCTCCATGCTTTTTTTTGTCTTCTATGCAAATTTATTTTTTCGAATTCACTATATGAAGTTATGCTTAGATTTTGATATGGCTTGTTTCTTCATACGTTCTTTTTTTTTTGTGTGTGTTTAATGATTTTGCAGTTGAAACCGGCTGAGACATGATCAGTATAACTTGTAGTGGCCAGTCAGTCAGCAACCATCCAATCATACCAACCACATGGTGACCGTGGCCGGCCGCTAGCTAGGCCTGGACGGTCCACTAGATGTCTGTGGTAAAGACCTATTTGTAGAAACTGTGTTTCAGTTGTGCTACTCCTTCAAACAATTAGTATGAGCAGATAGGGGAATACTTAGATTTGTTGTTGTTTGAAAGTTATTTACTATGATTATGATTGCACATGAATTTTTTATGCATGAACTACTATTTACCCAATGGCCTTGTAAATGTACTTTTAGATGAGTAGTGTCTGTAGGAGTTTAAACACAAGGCTCTGATAAAAGCATTAATATTTAAAATACTGTTAAATGTTACCCCTGATATAACTACTGTATAAAGATGGTAATTGAGTTGTTCGACTTTGTTTAGATGCCCGTGCAAGGAGTCCCTCCCCAATGCCCATCCTTCCGCAGACTGGACCAGTACTTGCTGGTCCTGGAGCTAAGAAGGAGTCTCAAGGCCTCCCTAAGCTGACCGCTGACCAGCAAGACGCTCTGACCAGGGCCAAGAAATTTGCAATGGAGCAGAGTATTAAGAGTGTACTGGTGAAGCAGACCATAGCTCACCAGCAACAGGTTAGTACAGTTTATACAGTCATACTATTCATGTAGAGCAGCTTAGCTCAGTCGGCTAATCGGGTGGTAGCCACTGTGTGTGCGCTGAACCGTAGAGATCTCTAGGTCCCCGGTTCAATTCCCATCGGTGCCTCTCCTTGTGTTTCAGCTAGAGGGCTGAAATACAAGTTACAATAGTGCACCGTCTATCGGATGAGACATCTATGGCCCATGTGCATGCTAAAGAACGCAGTACACTCTTTAGAAAAGAGTAGGGAATGTCTCCCACTGTACTCTCCAATCACCACCAGAAGGACCCCACTGGAAATAAGTCGTCTTCTAGACTTTCGTGGGCTATCCTTGGTGTTTATACCGAATAAATCCAGTCCAATCCAATGTATGCTCTGTTCACATTATCACATTTTCTTTGACAAGAAACAGTTGCATGGACATATATAGTCATGATGTGACCATATTTAGGCATGTCACATTTTTTTTGTCAAATATAATTTTATAGTCTGGACAGGGCTTTAGAAATGTCAACCTTGCTATTGCTTGTTAAACAGTGCAAGCAGTTAAACTTGACCAAGTCAACTTTGCCTATCTCTAAGTCGATCTTATTTTTACATGCCAAATTGTTGTGTTTTCCATTAATTAACAATATGCAAGTCAAATTTTATCTAAATTTTTTAATGCCATTTTGGAATCGACTTGGGCAAGCTCAACTGTAATCATATATAGTACAAACTGTTCACTTGTATGTATTACTAGAGAGTATGAAGATGAGAGACCATCAATTTAATCATCTTAGAATTATAATATAGCTATAGGTCTTCCTCTAATTTTGTCCACTTTTTGGACTTGAATTTCCATGGTCTTTAGCAGCTTTGGTCTGTAGTTAAAATAATAAGAATAAAGGACATTTGCTAATTTGGGATCACTGAAAAGTGGCTGTTTTTTCAAGGTGGTCTTTAATTGGAGGGGTGCCTAATTAATTGGAGGGAGACATGTAATTTGATTGTCAAGTCTACTGCTGTATTTTAAAGTACTTTATTCCATGCAAAAAATTCCATGCAAACAAAATGTCCATCCATGAATTCTATGTAATCTATGTGCATATTTTTGCACCTGATATTTTATATTTTGTGTTTTTTATATTGTATTTTTTATTGCAGTAAACTTAAACATATTAACTACAGACTTATTGTTTTTTTTTCCAGATGTGAATATAAAAATATATTCAAATGATGGGAATGACAATATAATTAATCTTTACTTATAACACAAATTACAAAAACTAAACTCAAACTTTGTTTCTTTTTCCACAGCAAATGTGTAACCTGCAAGTAGCCGCACAACGTCAACGTGCATTGGCCCTCATGTGTCGCGTTTACGTAGGCTCAATAAGTTTTGAGCTGCGCGAGGACACCATCCGGCAAGCTTTCCATCCTTTTGGCCCAATCAAGAGCATAAACATGTCTTGGGACTCGGTGACAATGAAGCACAAGGGTTTTGCATTTGTAGAGTATGATTTACCTGAGGCGGCACAGCTTGCCCTTGACCAAATGAACGGGGTTGTCATTGGTGGAAGAAACATCAAGGTGAGTACCTTGTGAAGGTGGCTAATCCTTAAATTTATGCAACAGAAGGAAATTGTTAATACAGATTGGAAATATAACATTTGATAATACTAGTAATAGCAATAATTTCCTATATTTTAAATAAAATATTTAATAAAACATATAATAACAGCATTAATATATTTCCAGGTTCAAAATCTCGATAGACATTTTTTACACCTATATTAAGTTATTCAATAGAAAATTGTATATTAGTTTATTTTAAAAACCAATTTATTGTTTGGTAATATTTGTATACCTTTTGAACTCGGGAGTCCTTGGATTGGAGTTCAATACCCATAATGCAACAGCTCCACGACTCAATATTAAATGTCAATTTTAACCTTTATTATTTCTAGAAAAAACTTATTTTTTGTAGTCTAATAATATTTGATTTCACTCTAAGCAATAATCAATATAAAGTAGACTAAAGTAAGGGAATGTTATCAGAGGCAAGCACCTGGACGTTTAGTCCCACCTTCATTTAGAATAGTATCTTGTATAAAAGAATTTGTTCATTATTTCTCCCCGGAGCCAATAACAGGAGAATAACATTCTTGTATCACAGATTTTTGTTATCTATAGAAAGCTACATATGCATTACACATGGACACTTCTATTATTGTTAGTATCAAATTGCCTTGTGTAGGTTGGACGTCCAAGCAACATGCCCCAGGCTCAACCAGTAGTTGACCAAATCAACGAAGAAGCCAAACAGTTCCCAAGAATATTCATAGCATCCATTCATCAGGACCTCTCTGCTGTTGATATTAAAAGGTTGGTTATTGAAGATAAAAATTCTGAAACCATGCCTAAATAGGTCATGATGACATCACATTATAACCATATATGGCACATCATATGATTATGTATACATGGACCATTTTATCGGATTATTTTTTAAAAAGCGCCGCCGACATCTCACAACTAACTGGGGGACTTCCAGCGGCCTAGCCTGAGCAGTTGGCTAGTTACAAATGGAGCACCAAGCAGCGGATAGCGCCACTAGACCTGTACTACAGCAGCAGCT
>NW_022705543.1:3079175-3083893 GCF_011630105.1 Anneissia japonica
AAGCTACATATGCATTACACATGGACACTTCTATTATTGTTAGTATCAAATTGCCTTGTGTAGGTTGGACGTCCAAGCAACATGCCCCAGGCACAACCAGTAGTTGACCAAATCAACGAAGAAGCCAAACAGTTCCCAAGAATATTCATAGCATCCATTCATCAGGACCTCTCTGCTGTTGATATTAAAAGGTTGGTTATTGAAGATAAAAATTCTGAAACCATGCCTAAATAGGTCATGATGACATCACATTATAACCATATATGATTATGATACATATGATTATGTATACATGGACCATTTCATCGGATTAATTTTGAAAAAGCGCCGCCGACATCTCACAACTAACTGGGGGACTTCCAGCGGCCTAGCCTGAGCAGCTGGCTAGTTACTAATAGAGCACTGTGCAATGAATAGCGCCGCTGGCCTTTGCTATAGCAGCAGCAGCAGGGAACAGATACCATCTTGCTAATTGCTATATATGTAAACATTGAAATAGCTTTTTTGGTGATAATGTTGATGGTGAAGAAGACTGCAAAGAATGGTGACAATGATTATAATAGTAATAATGTTGTATTTATTTATAAATTTGTATTACAGTGTTTTTGAAGCATTTGGAAAAATCAAATCCTGCACATTACCATGTGATCCCGCTACTCCTGGAAAACACAAGTAAGTTCAGGTTAATTCTTTAACAAAGACAATACTGCAAGACGTATTAAGAGTGGCGTATCTAGGGGAGGGGGCACATTCCCCTATTTTGTAAGCTGGCACCCCCCTCATCAAGCCTGCCCACTTCAGTTTTATCTCCCTTCCCCATTCCAGGACTCTATATGCCACTAAGTATAAAGCACAAATCAGATTCAAATTTTTTAAGACGTGTATTAATTAGCATTGTGCAATTGTTTTACAGGGGATACGGTTTTATCGAGTACGATAAGGTGCAGTCTGCAGGTGATGCAATCAACTCCATGAACCTCTTTGACCTCGGTGGTCAGTACCTACGAGTCGGCAGGGTATGCCTCAATTATCTTTTGTCAATAATCTTTAAACCTTAATTAATTTTTTTATTCCAAATTTGCTTTCGCTGTTACTTATGTTTATATTTCAGTTTATTCAGTATTTGATTTGCATCAAATTTACAATAAAACAAATCTGTACCCTAAAAATACTCTGCAATCAATAACAAAATGATTATATTGTGTATTTCTAGGCAATAACACCACCAACACCAGCCCCAGCCGTTCCTTCAGGGCCAGGAGGCCTTCCTCCAGCTGCGGCTGTGGCTGCAGCCGCAGCAACTGCCAAGATCCAGGTACGTAGTTGAATAATTTAGTAATGAAAATCCTAAGTAGTGGCTAATGTTAACTACTTTATCTATTAACACATTAATTTCCACAACACCATATGGCTATACAGAGGTTTCTGGACATCAAAAAAAAAATTGCAATAAAATTACCATCAACTTGAAAATTGAACATAAAAGGAAAATATAAACATACATATTACTTGTTAATCAGTTCTTTAGTAGTGCTTTTTTTTTTGGTTACTTAGCACTAAAAGGTGGAATCCATAATCAGTTTATTATTTATAGGATAGAGGCTGTGGCTGGCATGTCAACATCACTCTACAAAAATTGTTAAATCTGTAACCTATTTCTTTTACTTCCTTTACTAGGCACTGGATGCGGTGACTGGCCTATCTACATCTCTATCTGTTACAGGATCAGCAGGCCTTGGTCTGGCAGCCCCTCCACCACCCACTCTAGCATCAATGATCCCACCAACCAATCTACCGCAACCAGTCATTACATCTTCTGCACCAGGGGTCCTCACAGGTACGTTGATGCTAGCATTTGCTTATCTCTAACGAATACTTTATATTAATTATATGATGAGAATATTAGTGATGTAGGTAATCTTGATAAACACAGATGTTTTTGAGGTATTCATAACAATACAGAAAATATTAATTTATTTTTGAATTATTAGTTAAGTTTGTTTCTTTTAAATGCATGTTGGCATGAATATGAAGTCTACATCCAAGAAGACAAGCTGTTTTAAATTTTCTTTTGCAGGTGTTCCCCCTATAGTAACAACCACCGTACCTACTGCAATCATCATGCCAATGTCCACAACCATTGCCACGGATGTATCACCAGTTGCTCCTGCTCCTGGTTCCACTGCCGAGGAAATTAAGAAAAAACTGGAGAAAGAGATGCCACAGACCTTGAGTGAACAAGAGAACATGTCAATCTCTGGGACCAACCAACGGCATATGGTTATGCAGAGGCTACTGCGGAAGTCTGAGGTAATTGAGATGTTGAAAGTATTAATTCTTTTACAAGGGTCTCAGTTTAAAAGCTTTGCTTTATTTGAGCTTCCTTTTCCATTATCCTTGAATCAGAAATGTACATTTTGTTTGTTTTATTATGGAATAAAGTTTACTTTACTTACTATCTTATATTTAGCCAATAGCTGAATGATTAGCTGTTACATTTTGTTTGTCTTTCAACCTTCCTTATCAAAAGTGTACTTCCTGGCAACCATCTGTCTACAATGGAACATTCCGATAAGCCCCGCCCCTGAGATACTGTTGCTAAGGTCCTACGTGTGTAAGACATGCATGTATTACTGGCCTTGTTCTGATTGGTCAGTTGTTAAGTTTGATTGACACCTCGAAAGAGTCCATTAAAAGGCAGCTTGTACAGATTTCACTTATAAAAAAAAACACGTCCTCCAGTGTATTTTAACTGACTGACCAAGGCTGACTCATAATGAACAAAACATAACAAAAAAGTAATTTGAAGAATTGAAAGAAAAGATGTTATCAAGTTAAACAGCATTCGTACTTGAAATTCTTTACACAGCGGATGCTATACCACTAGTTTCTTTTAGGCAATTTTAGTGGGTCTATTCTTTAACACTGTGACTCGTTTCTGTTGGAATCTTACGCTAAAAATCATTGTATTTTCAGTCAAATGTTGTAGTGTTGAGGAATATGGTAGACGTATCAGAACTTGATGACGACTTGGAAGGAGAGGTAACTGAGGAATGCGGTCGATTCGGTGTGGTGAATCGCGTCATCATTTACCAAGAACGCCAAGGAGAGGAAGATGATGCAGACGTTATTGTCAAGATATTTGTCAAGTTTAATGAACCTGAAGGTAGGAGTTGATGTTAATCAATATACTTTGTTAATTTTTTTTAGTGTTAAAACATATATAGCAGAGCTGTAGGTTGGGGGTCTCCCCCTCCCCCCTCCTCCCTAAGTTTTAAAATTTAAGTGGGAGAAAAAAGATGATTTATTCAAAGGTTTAAGAGTGTCTTAAAACCAACCATCTAAATGCATCATCAACATGAAATTTGGTACTTCAGTCCTAACCACTGGATTTATTAAGAAAATAACTGTAACCTGTCCTAACCTTAGTTTATAAAGCATCTGGTTTTGTCATTGGTAAGTTGTTTTAAAAATATGTTCATACATAAATTATTATTAGTAATTATTATATTTTTAATATTTTCATTGTTTATTCTTCCTGTAACAGAAGCCAACTCTGCTGTGGAGAACCTTAATGGACGATGGTTTGGTGGACGAATGGTGCGAGCTGAAATATTTGAAAAGGAAAAATTTGAAACGGGAGATTTCTCATGAGACTGATTAGGACTTGAAAGTGATGATGATGGTGTTGCTGAAAAGTGGGTGGGGGGGGGGTTTATTGGACATGCTTCATTCACAGTGATTACATTACAAAAATACTTCATTGTAGCATGGAATTTTATATCATGACTTCTTCAGATCTTGTGGTAAATGAAAATTGTAAAACATGATAAATTAAGGATTTTTTAAACTTTTAAATAATCCTGCCATGTTGTAAAAAGAAATATATCAATTTTGAAGTATATTATGATTTTTTTTTTAATTACTGGTATAAATGAAATACGTTGTGAACTATTTAGAGAAAGTATGCCAATTACAGGTATTAGTTGGAACAAAATGAATTATTCCACTGTGTACTGGCCATTGAAAATTGTTGCTACAATCTCGCACAACAGTTGTAATGTACAGTACAGTGCTAATATTTCGATCCTGTCTATTAAATAACACGCTCTGATCGGTCAGAAGTTTAATTGACACCTCTGAAAGGTTTGTTGTGTTAAGGTTTATAGATAATCTTAAATCATGGAGGTAAAGCTTACCAGACTGTACCCAATGCCCTGAGCAAAATTATAAGCTATAGATTACACTTCCTGTGATCTGCTTACCCTATGATATTTTGATATGGTCCCATAAACAATAACCTTTCGTAAATAAACCTGAGTAATCGTAGTTCTGTCATAAATATAAATTTGTTATGTTTGTTGTGAGACATGCATATGAACCTGGGGATTTGGATGAACAAGATTTGGATGAAGCCAGCCAGTTGTGAAATGAGGAAATATTTTGGAGTCATTAAAAGAACTTTTTATTGAAATTTGAGCTAACAAAAAGTGAAAGCAGTTGATCATGAGATGGTCACTCTTTAGGTCGATTTATTTGTTCATGTACCGTACAAAAGTTACCGTGAATCGCACCGTATTCAATCATATAATGATATTGTTACTTGGCAGTTTACAGTATTGATGTCGTGTTTTGTTGTAGGTTTGTTTTTTATTTCACTGTCTCATTTTTGTTACTGATTTAAGCAAAGGATACTTCCCCTCCGGTTTTGAGTGAGG
>NW_022705543.1:3084092-3087473 GCF_011630105.1 Anneissia japonica
TCTATTAAATAACACACTCTGATCGGTCAGAAGTTTAATTGACACCTCTGAAAGGTTTGTTGTGTTAAGGTTTATAGATAATCTTGAATCATGGAGGTAAAGCTCACCAGACTGTACCCAATGCCCTGAGCAAAATTATAAGCTATGGATTACACTTCCTGTGATCCGCTTACTTGAGCCTCACCCTATGATATTTTTGATATGGTCCCACAAACAATAACCATTCGTAAATAAACCTGAGTAATCATAGTTCTGTCATAAATATAAATTTGTTATGTTTGTTGTGAGACATGCATATGAACCTGGGGCCCCATCTGTTGAATAATGCTTCAAGATTTGGATGAAGCCAGCCAGTTGTGAAACGAGGAAATATTTTGGAGTCATTAAAAGAACTTTTTATTGAAATTTGAGCTAACAAAAAGTGAAAGCAGTTGATCATGAGATGGTCACTCTTTAGGTCGATTTATTTGTTCATGTACCGTACAAAAGTTACCGTGAATCGCACCGTATTCAATCATATAATGATATTGTTACTTGGCAGTTTACAGTATTGATGTCGTGTTTTGTTGTAGGTTTGTTTTTTATTTCACTGTCTCATTTTTGTTACTGATTTAAGCAAAGGATACTTCCCCTCCGGTTTTGAGTGAGGAATCTCCATCAATAGATAGACCCAGACACCGAATATTAACTGAACCATGTTTGTTATTTAAATGTTTTAAATCATTGGGGAACTTTTAAAGACTAAGAATGAATTATATATCCGTTGTGGCATGTTCAAGTTGTAAATTAAATTTTTATGAAGTAAAATAGTACATATAGTAGTTTGATGTCGTATTTTTAGATCAACAACCTGTTATCATACTTTAAAAGGCTGACGCTGAAGGCGGGTGCAGGGGGGACAGCCCCCTGTTTTGGCACTAAATTTTAAAATTTCAATGCATATATTGAAATTAGCACTACTTGCTTATCTATTCTGAAAATGTTGTGTGCGCCCCCCCCCCCTTTTCCCGTTTGAAAAATTCTGGATCCGCCCCTGGAAGGCAATATAAATCAGAAAGCTTAAATAGAATTTGTAAATGAGGTAAATTTTTACTACAGTTGACCTCTGTCCCACCCAATTTTAATATTATCAAGTCAGACAGATGCACGCATTAGGGAGCTTTCGATTGCACGACGACGGTAGGACGTAGAACGTAATGATGTCACTAAAAGTCATCTGCGCATGCGAGAACGTTAAGGTCACCTCGTTGAGTAGATTCTGAAACGCAATTCAGCCAAATCTATGTATGCAGAGAACGTAGGACACCAGGTAGGACGGTCACGCATGAGTGATTACGTTCTAGCGTTGCGTCGTCGCACAAAACGAAAACTCCCTATTTTCTTGTGAGCAATACAATATTGAAAGTCTGAGTAAACATACATCATCTGCAAGAACAGAATTTTGTGTACTGTAAATTCCATTGTGCAGTTCATTTACTACATTGCATTAAGGCCATGGGGTGAAGCTCAAAAGACGTCTAGAAAACGAATTCCGTTCCGATTTTTTCATTATAAAAAATTTAGGCCTACAATAGTTAAGTAATATGTCTTGAATCAAATATAGAAAGTTCGACAAAAATATCTTCTGCAATTTTAAGAAAATTTCCGTTTTATTACGTTCCTAGGCTGCTAGTCGTCGGAAAACACACCGCGATACAGCGGTGTAGAAGCACGTCGCGATCATACAATAAGCTGTCCACTTGCGTCAACTCGCATAAAATCGCGTCATTTTAGGTCAAATCGTGTCAAGTAATGTCGGATTGCGTCAGTACACGTCAATTCGCGTCAACTTACAGTATAATTATTAATGAGAAATTTCAACAAAAAAACTTATTTTATTATTGTAATTGCAATTCTTTTCAAAACAATAATTGTGTAACAATTTAAAGAAAATGTATTAGTATTTTGACTTCTTTTGACTCCTGTGGTCTTCCTTTTGACAATGTGTCTGCATGTTCCCTGTATGTGTACTAAAGTACACGCTTCATTCTTACAGAATTTTTGCATTCATATTCCTTTTTTAAAATTATTGTATTTATTTTACTTTCAAATTGTAATAAAGGATTAAATGTGGGGAAATTTAAACTTGATGCATTGTTATGATGTGCATGGATGTATATTTGTTTTGTATACTACGGTTGACCCATGTTGGGACACATTTTATTAAAAAGAAATTGAAATTTAATACGTAATATGAAAAATTCATATTTATTCTCAAATATTCTGAGAGCTTATACAATATATAACTCTATATTTATGTACTGTACACGTGTTATACATCTTAATAAAAGCTTCTTGTGCTCTAGTGAGTCTGTTACTTTTTAAATTTTCTATATAATACTTAATAAATAAATACAGTGAAGCGTTTTGCAGTCCCTTGTCATTGTGAGATTATTCTCATGGTTCTAAAGTTCGCAAGGGTTACACCGTTACATTATACGGTACTTTTTTTAACTTTTGTACATCATACATAATAAGTAAAAATAGATAATGCTTTACATACTCCTGTGTCATTGTGTGTTTAGTCTCATGGTTCTAAGTTCTTACATTCTCATGGGTTACACCATTACATTATAATTTAAAAAAATTTTCTATAATATATCTGTACAAAATGAATAAAAATAGATAATGCTTTACGTACTCCTGTGTCACTGTGTGTTAAATCTCATGGTTCCAAAGTTCTTACATTCTCATGGGCTACACCGTTACATTATACTTTTTAAAGTTTTCTTTATTATACCTGTACAAAATAAATAAAAATAGATAATGTTTTATGTACTCCTGTGTCACTGTGTGCTAAGTCTCATGGTTCTGAAGTTCTTACATTTTCAAGGGTCACATGGTTACGTTACCTTTTTTAAATTTTCTATATTATACATAATAATGATGAAATAAGAAACACATCAAATCTCAATCAAACAAATCATCTAGGTATTCATCGTCTGCAAATTGAGCATCGTCATTCATGGTGTCTTTATCATCTCTGTTCTGACAGTTTGTACATTGACAAAGATCGGAGCATTTCATGTTCATTTTATTGCACTGACATCTGCCTTGATTGCACCCGGTCTTACAACCGCATTTGATGATCTCCATTAAACTATGCCTACTATATTATTTAAAATATATAATTTTAATTTATAAGATTAATTTTTACATGAACATAATAATTCATACTTAAACAATATATTAAATTTAAATGTAAATATAATGACATTAACGAATAAATAACAATAATTAAACGTGTACATAGTATCCATCACTACTACAATAACAAAATTAATATTTTTCAATCTTATAATCAATTTTATATAGCCGGAGTTAGTTTCGACCTAGGCAAAC
>NW_022705543.1:3088461-3107432 GCF_011630105.1 Anneissia japonica
ATTAAGGCTTTGAAAATCCCTAACTTGTCATAGCTTCCAGGGCGAGTTTGGACCCCCTCTAAGGGGTTCTGAGCAACCACTGACTACGCCCCTTTTCATCTTATTGGGGACAATCTGCTGTCCTGTTGGCCAAATTCTGGCACAGCAGTTGCATTTCAGGTGTCTTACTGTGCATTTCGTTTGTGTCCTTGGGCAAGGCACTTTACCAACGTTTGCCTTCTCCACCCACGAATATAAAGTATGGTAGGATGTGGCATTCAATTGGAATACTCCCCAGGGAGTGGAGGAAGTTGCACTTTGTGCTGGTTTGATCAGGGGTAATAATATCACCAGAATCATGGTAAAAATTATTATTATTATTTAACACATTCAAGGACAGGGTATCTGATATTCACGTCAAGTGAACATAATTGGCCACCAATGCGGTGCAAATATAATCATACGAGGTCTATGCACATTATAGGATTATTATTATTACAGTATTATTATTATCATTATTAGTATTATTAATAATTATGCATTATTTTTTATTATTTTCTTTTTTCCCATTCTATTATCAGATATTTATATTATTACCGATATTGTGTATACTACATGTACTACCTGGTTGATACCTCGCAATTGTAATCTAAATTGTTCATTATATCTTCGTTTGTAAGGCACCACGTTTCAAAGCTTTGCTTCTTGTGGTGACCTTTTTCCAAAATACAAATTTTATTTTCCATTGTATTGCTTATGTTTATATACATGTTTTGGAAATAAAACTTATGGATTGAAATTTGAAATTAAAATACAAAGCGCTGTATAAATTCCTATATTATTACTTTATTCCTTGCATAATTTGTTTAATAATTAAAGGATTGTCATATTAGATTAAATGTAAAATCTGATCGGTTTTAAGGCCAGCGTGTGTACATGTACTACCTGGTTGATGCCTCGCAATTGTAATCTAAATTGTTCATTATATCTTCGTTTGTAAGGCGCCACGTTTCAAAGGTCATCGTCAGTCTTAATAGACTATGCAATATTTCTTTATAATTTAATTTCTTATTTTTACAAGTAATCTCAATATAGTTATTTGCTTCCTGCAGCTCTGGAGATGAGTGTGTGCGATGATCTGTTTTAATCCGTTTCTATTTAGATAAGATTATTTAACCAAGGTAGTGATAGCCTGCCATCAGGGGTGTGCACCCTTCCCCAATATTTATATACAGTGGTTTTTTTGACTAGTTTAAAAGCGCCTTGAGAGAGTTTTACTGCCGAAGACACTATGAAAATGCCGGAACCTTGACCATCTTTTTCAATGACCAATTGAATTTTTGAGTTTTTAGAATACTGACAGTTAGCATCAATAACTTCATTGAGAGATCACATCGAAAGAAATAAAGCAGCACACAAACTTGTATTTTTTCTTCAATATAGTATTTCTTTACAGATCCTTTATTGAAAAAATTGTATACCCATTCTCACATTGTCAAAAAAAAGTCCTAGTAAAAAAATGAGATTCTATTAACTATTGGTGAGTACAGAATACAACCGATATCCGCTTATAAGGAAACAGATTAATTTAATCCACAGCTTTTTTTTTTTTTTTGAATAGCACAATATCTCTATAATTACACTGACAAAAGCATTTATCAAAAGCATGATTAGGTTTGTTTTACTTGTGAAAGCATGATATTCAATAGTCATTTCCTTACGGCCAATTTTAACTAATTGTTTTAAACTAATACAAAGCATTTGACTGCCACATGAAATTTAATGATTTTCATCTTCCCTCCACACTTCACACATATTCTTTCATTTTCTAAGCTAACTTAATTCATTATATGCACCTCAATTTATACAAAAACACAAATTCATAACCACAGAATCACTGATATGCAAGTCCATATGATATGGGTCTGTTGTACTGTACGAAGTTAAAAATAAATAACACAATAGCATAAATGGGGCTAATATATATCTATGGGGCTGCCAATTCTTACACCACTGAAAATAGAAGCGTTCAAATTATTTCTAAAAGTTTTTGTAGTTTAGCTAACAATCTGTAAAAGTGGAAACTTCGTTTATGCAGGTCTGTTAAAATATATATATAAAAATCAAATGTTTCTTGATATTGACCCTCATTGGGTCCATTGTATTGAGTTGTTTTACACCAGATCAAATCGGCATTTCTTGTCATTTAGATGACAAATTACCGAAACCCAACCTTTACACAAACATAGCTTCAGAAGCATAATAATAGGTATGACAATTTTTGTGATCTAAAAAACATAAAATTTGATAATTTTTAGAACATCAACAATACTGTTCTGAAAAGTTTACAATCAACATTGAATCTAAAGAGAAATCCCTGATTTGTAAATATAAATTTTTGGGCTGCCAATTCTTACACCACTGAAAATAGAAGCGTTCAAATTATTTCTAAAAGTTTTTGCAGTTTAGCTAACAATCTGTAAAAGTGGAAACTTCGTTTATGCAGGTCTGTTAAAATATATATATAAAAATCAAATGTTTCTTGATATTGACCCTCATTGGGTCCACTGTATTGAGTTGTTTTACACCAGATCAAATCAGCATTTCTTGTCATTTACAGGGGCGGATCCAGAAATGTCCGAAAGGGGGGGCCGGAAGGGGGGGCCGAAAGTTGGGCCGATTGAGACAACACTGTCGTAGGGGGTCCGGGGCATGCCCCGCGAAATTTTTGTGTTCTAGACGCCCAAACATAACATTTGAGGCATTCTGGGCTATCATTTTTTTCTTTTTCTCTCTTTTTTTCTTTTTTCTTTTCTTTTTTTTTACCTCCCAAAAGGGGGGGCCGGGGCCGGGCCGGCCCCCCCCTAAATCCGCCCCTGATTTAGATGACAAATTACCGAAACCCAACCTTTACACAAACATAGCTTCAGAAGCATAATAATAGGTATGACAATTTTTGTGATCTAAAAAACATAAAATTTGATAATTTTTAGAACATCAACAATACTGTTCTGAAAAGTTTACAATCAACATTGAATCTAAAGAGAAATCCCTGATTTGTAAATATAAATTTTTGTTGGTAATTATATTATCAAAACATATAAAATAACAGCTGTGAATGGGACTGGTTGCATATCAATTCACTCAATATCCCATTTTAACGACGTAACATTGAACTGAGTGTTGAAAATTAACCATGAAAGAAAATATTTCTTTTTGAAAAGAGAAAATGCCTAACTACATGTAAAAAAACAACTATGCAAACATGTACACTTACAAGGACAAATTTCAGAATAATATGCCTGATTGATGCAGACCAATAATCAACACAATAATTTGACATAAACTTACAATTTCTAAATATATTTCATAGAAAATGGTGGCTCAATCTTCAATGTATTACGTTTTGCAATTCAGAATTAACTTATGTCCAATTAAATTTTTGCGCTTGACCGTTAGCCAATGTGAGTAGATTGAAGAAAAGAAAATTAAAGGCTTGATCAATAAATAATCATAAATTGTTATGCATTTGCTCATTTTATTTCTGATAACAGCAGCATTCATATTTTGAAGATTATCAATGTTATGTTCAATTTTCAAGCTGCTAGCAATTGTTGGCATACATCAAAATTTGATTTTATCAGTCTATATAGCTCCCTCTACAGTTTTGGATGGTTTATTATCGAACAGTATTTAACACATTTATTGCAGATAATCACTAAAGGTTAGGAGACAGTGAGCAATCTTCCATTCCATTGTGGTACACTGGTTTATGATAAACCATATTTGATTTTTAAACATTGTTGTTAGTATTCCTCATTTCGATGCATTCCTGGCAACTCCCACTGTTATATTCATCCATGATTAACTGTGCGCCAATCCAAGCCCTTCGGGTGTTGAATACAAGGCAAAGTAACTATGTTCTTCTTTGGACATAAACAATGAAAATTTAGCAACTTTTGAAGCTGCTAGCAGTCAGTTTTAACTCATCATGTCCGAGTTTTGTATTACTACTGTTGTGGTAGTGGCTGTAGATTTCAACGAGTCATTCACGTCTCTTCGAAATATTGATAAATTCTGAGTAAACCTGTAGAGAAAAATATTTGTATTTAAATCAGTCAATTGTATTCCTTTACAATGTTGATCTCTATAACAAGAACTAAATACATCAATATGTCTGTGATCTGTTGATACAGTAAATTACTGCTAGATTATATACTAGATTTAGACAACTATTCTATGAAAAAAATAGAGAAGAAACTGCAGATTAATACCTGTCTCTATTTTTTGTAAGTAGGTTTCTTTCAATGCCTTCCATAAGATTCTCAAAGCACCGATGCATGGCTTCTTGCTTCTCTGGAGGCTGTGCACTTGTTATTGTCTTGCGCAAGTTATCAAAGTACTAAAAGAGATTGCACAAATGGGTATCACATCTGGATAAATTTACTTATGCCCTTGATTTCTTAACAAAAACACCCCTCAAAACATAATAGAACAGCCTGACCCAGGGAATTCATAAAAAATAACCACGTTGTCAACCTCATTTACTCATACTATTCAGTTTATCCAGGTGAGTTTTCAGAAAATAAATGAGTTCAACATTAATAGTATAATGTAATAATCATTATAAATAATATAAATCATAAATACAGTAAAGCTATTTTTTCTTCCAGCCATCTGAGTGTTTGAAAACCAATCAATTACTCAAAGTTGTATCTCTAAATAGTTTTAAAGATAGTATCCTAGGCTTCATTCAATGTATTACTGCATAGTACCTTCATTTCAACTGGCTTTCATATCTTTTTTTTTAGTGCAGGTTTTTATAGACAAATCTTCCGGTAACTTCAATCAATCATTTTACCAATGAATTAATCATTCTACCATTTAAATTATTTTTCAGATATAAAGACATGTACACTAACCTCTTCATTGAGTGTAATAAGGCCTAGCAATGGCCGAGACATGGACCACTGGTTACGACAATCCTCAAACATTATGATATTAAGTACAGTAGACAGCATCTGAAAAATAAAAACCACACTTATTAAAAAGGCCCAGCCATAATTAGCATGCAAAATTGCTTTATAATAGATGAATAATAGTAACCAGGCCTATATGAATGAAGTTATAGACTGCAACACAGCCAATGACATGAGGGCCTTCCCAAGATGTTCACATTTTAATATGCTTATATGTATGTGTTAAATTAAGATGTATTATCATTTGACTAAGAGCTGTTCTCAAAAATTTACACAATCCTTTCTACAAATAAATAAAAATTGTTAACCTACATCAATTAAATTGTAACCTTACACAAAAACCTGCTTTACCTGTTGGAATATTTGCGGGTGTAATTCTAAGATTCTAAGGAAAGATGTGTTCTGAAGCTGGCTGCCTGGACGTTTCTTGGCCGTCTTCGATAGCTTCTTGAATAAATAAGTCACAATGTGGTCTAGAGTTGCACAACACCCTGTACACACCATGGTATCTATGAAAGAAATAACAAAGAATAATAATCCATTCATTTTGCGATGTCGTACCCACCACCGGAAATGGCATATAAATAATAACTCTTATTCAATTTTGTTAAATCAATTTATTCCGGTATAAAAATCATACAGAGAATCCTTCTGGTTTAGTGCATGTATAGTGGCTACAACAAGATTAGCAGAAGCTAAAATTAAGATTATAATAATAAGAATAACAATAATGAACATAACAAATAATATTATGGAGTTAGACAGATATAATCCGGTATCCGGCATAAATTCATACATTTCAGACTGTCTATATTGTTATAAGGCAGAAACTAGTAGCAGAGGTGTGTTAAAAACATTTAGAAATAAAGTTATAACACAAATGTTATTAGCGTTAAAACATTGAGAAAATTGAAAGACAGAAGCTTGGACAGTAGGTGATTCACTGCATTCCAGCAATCAAGTTTATGAAATGGTTTTCTATACTTTACCCAGAAAGTTGCGACTGATCTTACCTAAGGCAGTAAGACCTTCGGATATGGAGCCCAGGATGGATAGGAAGACAGGCGGCTCAAGGTTACTGATGAAGTCCATGTGGTCTTGCGATAAACATTCCAGTAATGTATAATACGACTGACTGAGCTTTGGATAATCCTACATATATCATAGAATGTTTGAAATTATTGTTTAAAACGTCATGTTTTTGTATTGGTTGAATATACAGTAGTACAATTGCTTGTTTGTTTTAAATCGGGCAAAATGATTACTACATGAGGCTTGCCTCCCAAAACCAACGTACTGTCACTAATTGTTAAACTGCGTACTTAGCATAAAAATATGGCAGTACTGTTACACCACCCCGAAGCAGGTTTGGTGCAGCGGAACGGTTTGGTTTCCCAACCTCATTGTCAGGGTTTCAATCCCTTGCTGTGCATTTTGCTTGTGTCCTTGAGCAAGGCACTTTATTTGCTTCTCTTCACCCAGGAGTATAAATGGGTACCTGGTGGGGTTGCCTGTTACTGCGCCAATATGGCAGCAACACTTAAGCATGCGGACTCAATGACCAGGGAAAAACAAAGGAAAGGCGCTATATAAATACCAAATAACAAAATAACAAAAATATTTTACTATAAGAGAAGCTGTAATACTTTTACTCATAACTTTGGCAATAGTAAGTCAGTTCCAGTAATTGACCCATCATTTTAAAGCTTATTGTGAAGAATATAATATAAAGTCAATTTTCATGTTTTGGTTACCGATAATGGTTTTGGCATGGCAAGCCCCATATAATTAATTATATCTTATCTATCTGACCATAATCATTTCAAAAGAATTACTTTCAATGTATGAAATGTAAACAGAAACTGACTTTGAATCCAAAACACCGACGTGTAGTTTGAGGGCTGGGCCTTAACCACTGTGCCAAATGCCCTCACAAATTATTTCCACCCAGTCACCGTCACTACCCATGTTTTAATGAAATTCTCTTAGTCTATTTACCAGTAAATCACTCTGAGATAATGACATGAGGAGTTTGACGAATGTAGAGAGCGCATCGTCTAATGCCGTGTCGTTGTACAACCTGAAAACACCGAAGTTAACGTAGCTACCACACAATGCTGCCTTTAACATAGAGAAGCATATTGAAATTCCCTTTAGCGTGAGCAAAATGTGTTAAGAAAAATAAATTTAATTCAATTAAAAAATATATATATGAATAGAAGTTGTCAGTCATTTTTATCATCATCATAATAATTGTAATCATTATTATCATTACCACCAGAACAACCACCACCACCATTATCATCACAGCCATCTACACTACAATCAATGTCATAATCATGATGATGATGATCATCATCATCACCACCATGATCAATGTTATCATTACATGGGCGGCGGAACCGGGGGGGCCCGGGCCCCCCCACTTTTTGGCGAAAAATATATAATGTCTGGAGAACTTTGTATGATCTGAAATGCAAAAAAAGAAGGAGGGAAGAAGGAGAAGGATGGGAAAGAGAATGTTTATCCAGTACCCGACCGAGTTACATTTTCTCGCAATTCAAATTGGTGGATCTGGGAGGAGGGGATCATGGGTCCTGACCCTGTCTCTTATACACATCTAGATGTGTATAAGAGACAGGTCTAATGCCGTGTCGTTATACAACCTGAAAACACCGAAGTTAACGTAGCTACCACACAATGCTGCCTTTAACATAGAGAAGCATATTGAAATTCCCTTTAACGTGAGAAAAATGTGTTAAGAAAAATAAATTTAATTCAATTAAAATATATATATATGAATAGAAGTTGTCAGTCATTTTTATCATCATCATCATTATAATTGTAATCATTATTATCATTACCACCAGAACAACCACCACCACAAACATCACCAGTTTACCACCACCATTATCATCCCATCCATCTACACTACAATCAATGTCATAATCATGATGATGATGATCATCATCACCACCATGATCAATATTATCATTACACCATCATCACTACCCACCACCTTCAGTACCACCATCATTCTCACCATTATTCACACCATCATATTTATCACCACTATCTACCAAAGTTATCATCACTTTACTACCAAAGAATAAAGGATATTTCATTCTGTAAATCTGATCTTTGGGAATGTCACCAAGCTGCAAAACTGACGATCCTGGAAAAAAAAAAAAAAAAAAAATTGATTCATACAGCAATCATTCTTTTTTTAGTCTCATTCTTAATTTTACCTAACTGTTAAGCAACAACACTTTTGGAATCAAGAAAGTATCAACCTGTATCTACAGAAGTATTATCACTTACCATAACTGCACACCATTTTACTAGTCTCCCTGAATAGTAAAATCCCATTCGGTGAAGAAACATTGAACTGCAACCTTTGAGAGCGATTTTGAACAAGCTCTGCCATTAGCTTTAATATCGGAGTTGTCACTGCTGGGTCATGACACCACAGTTGTACTGCCCTCAGGAGAATGGGTGTGTAAGTAGGATAGCTGTTGTTATATGTCAAAGAATTGTACACAGAAAAAATCTCATAAAAATTAACATTTCAGCAGTGCTAACAAATATTGTTTAAAGGTTTGCATGGAAAACTAATTTATTAATGCTTGCGGTACATCATGTAGATGGTTCTGAAAAGAACTGTTGTTGGTTGAGAATGTCTTTGAGTCATCTCAGAAGTACCTACGTGGTGTACCGCAAGAATTATTATATACTTCTAAATATAATTAAAATATAAATGTTGTCTTGATTATACGTTTGTACGTAAGAAATTAATGAAGGATACATCCAATCAAACAGCATCATGTAGCTCGTAATTGTGTTGAACGCAAAAGCAATGCCTCGCAAATCCCGTGCAACACCAATCAATGTTCTCTGTTTGATAGAAACACAAAAACATGTTAAATCAACAACCTTTGTATGAAAGTCATTGGTCTCATGCACATGACAGATTTGTGCCCGGAAAAGGATTTGATATTCTATCTGGAAAAGAGTAAAGGAATGTGGAGCTATTTTTTTATTGTTTACTTAATGCTGTACTTCGTTTCTCCTTGCGTGTGCCCCTTTTGGGCCATGATTGCTGTATAATTGTATTATTTGTTTTATACGCAATAAAGTCATTTTTGATGGACTGACCAATTCACTTCCTTTTAAATCAGGGAAACTCATGGATAAGAAAAAATCCATCTTTTTAGGAACCATGTGACAAATAAAAAGTTCTCGCAATCTCAAAGCTCTGATCAGGGCAGTATAATTGAGGTAGTAGATCTAAAAAAGATCTATTAATCAATCGACTATTTACCAATCAGCCAAGTGTCTCTAGAGCTCTTCATGAGGGCAGTATAATAGAGGCAGTAGAGCTAACAAGATCTATTATCAATCAGCCTTGTGAGGGCAGTTTGATAGAGGCAGTAGAACTAAAAAAAGATCTATTAATCAATCAGCCTTGTGAGGGCAGTTTAATAGAGGCAGTAGAGCTAAAAAGGATCTATTAATCAATCAGCAAGTGTTTCTAGAGCTCCTCATCAGAGTTAAAATGACTTGTTTCTATATTCTTGTATTTCCAACCATTTTTAGCTTAATAAATTTCATTGATATTGTTACCTTGGCTTGTGCTTCGTTGAAACTCACTACACCTTTCTCTGCACTTGAGAGTTGAACACCTACGAAGTCCAAAGCCTGAGTCAAAGGCATCATGAAGTTCTCAAACCTCTGCTCATCCTCACCGAGATCCACCATAAGTAATCTACCGAGCGCTGTGTAGAATGTGGTACGACACCTCATGTCATTCAAAGAGAGAGTCCCATTAACACCAAGGAATGGAAATTGATCGCTCTGTAAAGAAGACAAATCAGTCTAAAATGTACAACATCAGCCATATATGATATGTGTCATTGTGGTATCACCCCTATTAAAGCCTATCACTATTACTAACAAATAAATACATACTGTGTGATTTTGGAGCATAAACTGAACAGCATCGAGTTTGATAAGTTTCCGCACGCTGCTATAACCAACCGACAAGTCACTTAACAACTGCAGTGTTTTCGTAATTATTGGCTCACTTCGGCCCCAAAACTTCAAGTTTGTTATTCTAAAAACAAGAAAATTTGTATAAGCTTAAAACAAAGTTTGAATATTCAAAATAAAAGAAAGGATTATGGAGTATTTTGAGAATTAAAAAGTAATTAAGCCATCCACAATATTACAGTGATATTCACTACCCATTTGGAGTGGGTAGTACTGTCTTAGTGGTTAAAGTATTTACTTCAAATCTTAAAATCTGATTCCTGGGTTATAATCCTGCGACACCAGGATAAAAAATATTTCTTTGTGGTTGTATGTATACTTGTGGAAGCGGTTTGGTGCAGTGGGAATGCTTTGGTTTCCCAACAATCTCAGCTGTGTATTTTGCTTGTGTCCTTGAGCAAGGCACTTTATCTACATTGCTTCAGTCTACCGTGTTGTACCTATGGGTACCAGCAAACTGTTAGGTGTAACCTGTGGTGAACCAACGTCCCACCCAGGGGGAGTATTACACTCTCATCCTGCTTCATGCTACAGAAACTGGGGATAAGCTCCAGCCCATATGTGCCCTAGTGGCTTGGCAAGGACTTACTTTATTGCATGTGTACTTACACTTTTCCAACAAACACACTCAACACCATTGCCTCATCATTAATATTCAACACTTGTGACAGCTTCTTATACACTTTGGAGGTTTTCTGCACTTGATCTCCAACATATATTTTCCTAAATTGTTCAAAAAAGCTCAACATTGCGATATCAAGTTTTTCACTGCCGCCTTGCGACAATCGTCCGTCTGTCAAATCCATCAACTGCAGCACTCTGAAAGAAGCATGTGTAGATCACAATTTAGATCTATCAATCATAAATGTACTGTATTATTCTTCTTAATATATTGTTATTTTATATGTATTCTGTATATAAAATTGCTTTTTCTTGTACACATTAACATGTTTAAATGTTTCAGTGTTTATAATAATTATATATTTTCATATTCAGTGCTGTGATTTTAAATGTTTGTCAGATTTCGAATGCATTTCCTTCTTTAATGTTGGATAATAAACTATTTCGGAATAGTTTGATTATACATTCAACCAGAATCTAACAAATTTCTATCCTTTCCGAAGTAATATTTTGCAAGAGAAAATAAGAAAGTCGATTTTACGTACCTACACACAAGTTCACCATCCAAGGCGTCATGCTCATCTGCACTGGTATACGACACCCTGCCCCCTATTACTGCACCGATAATATAAACAAGCCATGTAAGCCGACCTGAAATTAAACAAGCCAATATGTTTTATTTCAATTTTCGTAAGTCAAGTACTTGCTAAATACAACTTGTTGCTGGTCTCAAACTGTAGGTGAACAGTGCGATAGTGTTGGTTCCTCTGCGTTGGTCTGTTTTGGATATTTATTTTAGAATGGTTAACTTAGTTGACCTAATAGAATACATTTTGCTATTTTTTTTCTCTACAGTGAATAGAGACCACAAATAACGTGCTATATAAGTCTCCAACCATTACCATGAGTTCCAATATGTTTTAAGTCTATTTCAATATTCATTAGTTCCACATTTTCATGTTGTTTACCTTCTTCAATTGCCAATTCTGGTCCGCTTGTGTTCGTTTGGATTAATTTCTGGTAACGCTGAGCAGACGTGTCAAAAAGCTGCATCAGCAACGCACACGTCTTCTCATACTCGCATCGTCCTATAGTAGATAACTAAAAAAGGAAAAATAACACAAATCAGTGAAGCTACAGGTATATGTATTTTGACTGATTTAGTCATAAGAAACCACCATAGGGTTATCATTATGAGGGCAGCTCAATTAAAAACTCATAACAACTAAAGGGACAAAAAATGTAGAATTTTTTCAGATAATGAGAATTACTAACTTGATCAAGTTGTTGTTGGACCATTCCACTATCTTCTAAGGGGTCTTCTACACCATCCCTGAGAACAATCGTGACAGACTCCAGACGAGATGTGATGTATGCTTTTGTTATTTCCGGTGTGTACCGCTCAAGGGAATGAGGCTCTGCCGCCTTAACGTAAGGCACGGACGCAACCATTCTTTGCCACAGGGTAAGTAAATAATGAATGCTATTTGGTGCAAATTGCCACATCTGGGAGGAAAAAAATGTTGTTACTAAATTAATAATTTTACTTTTATGTTTCCAAAATAATTCTTCAACTCAGATTAACAAAAATTAATTTAAAATATTGAATTGAAGGAGGTTAAGATTGGAAGGTACTGATATGAATAGAACTGAACTTGGTGGTTAAAATACTTGCATTTCAATCCCCGAATCCAGGGTTAAAAAAACACAAGACATTCCTAAATATGGTCATGATAACATCACATCATGGACACACAGCATATAAACACATCATGACTATATATAGCTTTTGTTATTTCTTTTATTTTTGGTCAACAAAAATTTAGTAATCTGGACAACACTTTACTAAAACAAAAGTATTTCAGCTCCTAAATCTCTTATAATGATGAGACTTAGTTTCTGGAGCATCATAGTAGATTGAAGCTTCCAGTTGAATGTAACAGAAAAATAAACTATTAATATTGATGGGGTCTCCTTACCTGTAAACTCTCTATCGTGAACTTAGCCACCAGTCGAATGAAATCAGGATACAGATCAACCTTAACGAGTTCCCCCAGCTGATAATTAGACTTTAAACGCGCTAGTAATCTACAAAACTCATGATAATTAGTTGCTTCTGTCAGACCCTGTAAAAATAAGACAAAACATTAAAACATATACAAGAGCAAATGCTATATCAATAGCAGTCTCACTTGTTCAAATCTTATGAATCTTTTAATGCTCAATGAATAATAGACATCCAGACAGAAATGTTTGGGTTGGATTGCATACATCATGCAATTATCATTTGCAAATTTGAGATTTTAATATTTCAAATTCAATATTAAGCATTTTAATATTCAACTTTAGTTATTATTGTCGTTCATTGAATTTTAATCTGTAATTGAAAAAAATATAAAACACTTGGGAATTGTAAACTTGCAATTTGAAGAGATTTAAATACTTACTGAAGGGTTTTCCAAGATGAATTTGACTCCAGATACGAGGTGTTTCAGAAAGTTTGCTCGTTCTGCGTTGTTAAATAAAGAACGCCGGACTGAGGCTATTTGAACCAGGCAAGAAATGGCCTGAAAATGAATATGTTGAGGTTTAGAAACATATTTTCTTCAAATACACTATAATGAACCATTCCGTTAAGCCCCACCTCTTGGATAGTGTTGCCAGGAGCCCCCAAAATCACTCTAGCAAATAACACATTCTGATTGGTCAGCTGTTAAGCCTGATTGACAACCCAGAAAGTTCCATTAAAAGATGAGCTGAAGCTCCAATCAACACTCACTTACCATTGGGGATAGAGTTGAAGGCAATGCCTTGTACAGATCAAAGAATAGTAAAACAGTACTAACGTCCAAGAATGCTGAAAAATCAATAATAATAATAATATTATTAACAACAGGCTCACACAAATGACACTAAAGTACATATCTATTTGTCAGGTAAAACTTGCCTGCGAGTGTGAACAAAGCTTAAAGTTTTACATATACAAGAGGCATGTCCACACAGAGCTCATCACTTAGTATTTTAAAGATAATTTCCATCAATAGTTTATCATTTGACCTTACCTGATCTCCAGCCAGTAGGAATCTGTACTGTTGACATATCGTCAGAAGACTCATCAGTAGATGTACCGATGAAATCAAACGTCAAACAATTGTGTGCCAGTCGAAGGAGTTGATCCATGACAGCATGCTGTCAATCAGAAAAAAAACATATAATGATAGAAACAATCAACAATTTATAAAAAATTAAAAGGAGTATTGCAATAAAAAAAATAGTAACAATAATATAACTGCATTTTAATAGGAAGAATAACAACAACAGTGATATATGTAATAGATCACGTGAAAAGAAATTAGTAAGAGTTTAATAATTAATGTTTAATTAATGTTAATAAATATATAAATAAAACAACAATTAAAGTAATCCCCAACCTTATTTTCATCACTAAAGTTGAAATGTTCCTTGAGTGCCTATATAAGGAATAGAAATCGTTAATAAGTTGATATTCTCAATACAGTATATAATAATTATTATCTAGTTATTTAACTGTCTCATTTAATTATTTACCAGTGTGCAGTACGTATTTACCTGTTTTATGTACTTATATACTTGTTTATGAACTTATTTACTGGTTTTAGGTATGCATTTACCTGTTTTAGAAGACTAGAGGACAACTGGAATATTTCAAAAAGAACTGTATCTCTAAACGATGAGGCAATTTTCCTGTGTTTTGTTAAAGGCCTAATTGTGTCCGGCTGCAACAAACAAGACAATTATATAAAATATGCTAATATAATGAAAATACTAATGAATAATATTAGTAAAATCTGAATTACAAATGTTACTTAATTTAAGTATTTATATATTTTAAATTATTATGAGTATTTATGTTATATTATGAGTTATTGTGTATTCAGGAAAGATGGTGGGATTAGTAATTTGTGATCTCAGATTACACATGGCTTATGAATAATAAACTATACATTTAATATTTAATTGGTTGCTTAGTTAATATAAATATTTCATCTTACCTGATTCATTTCACTGACTAATTGCGAAAGAAGTTGAACTCCAATAACAAAGTGCTCCACAGAACTCTGTGGAAATACAAGGGAGCACACTGATGCTGATTTTACTACAATAGTGAACTGAACATCATTTTTGGCAGTCTTCTATTTTCTGCTCAAATCTCACATGTTTTCATCAGTTAATTAACTTGTCTTTATCCCCTTAGGCGAGGCTTTTTTTTATTTCTTGTTTCGCATACTTATATTTTTAAAGATCATCGGAGGAGGGCGGAATAAAAATAAAATTTTGTTTTCTTATTTAGCAAATAGTTTTGCCAAAAACATCCAGACGGAGGAAAAAATAAAAATAAAATTTTATTGGTGAATGTAAAATAGGATGGTTAAATGCTTCAAATTTATATAATTATGAAGAAATATACATATTTTATCTTTGGAGATTACAAGGCAGCGGAGGGCATAATAAAATTTTTTTTTTAAACTTAAATTTTTTTCTCAAATTTCCACTTTTTGTGGCGATGGGTGCGCTAATTGGCCAAAAATAAAATTTCATTTTTATTCGAAATCATCAATATTTCGGGTTCGCTAAGCAAGGTATAAAGAAAGTCTTGCCGTATGTAGAGGTTATACCTTATTATATGGATAAGATATACAATATCCTATAATGCACTTTGTCAGTGTATACTGTAGCCATTAATCTATCATCTTGTACAATAAAAAACTACTATTAAAGCAAGTTCAAGTTTATTTTATTGGTCATCAGTGGTGGATCCAGGAATTCAAAATAGAGGGGGCCCAGGTAGTGAGTGACTTTTACAGATAGAGAATTTAGACCACCTCAGCCACACCAGGGTTGGGGCTGAGGTGCTCGCTCTTAAATCTGCCACTGGCATTATACAGTAGTGAATACAATAGCAAATTAAAGGCAATGCCAGCTAAATGCAAATTAATATGTGCTCACTTATCTTAATAATATACAACAGGCTAGTGATATATTATGTTACCTGTAAGAACTTGCCAGCATCCTCCATAACATCACGAAAAACCCATACTGTCTTTTGATTGTCAAACCAACCCAATTTTGTAGTTCTCGCAAACAACTAGATAAAGTGAAACAAACAACTAGATAAAAGAAAATTATAAATTTACATAAACTATTTAAAAAAAATTTCATTCATATTCACATAACTAGACATTATGCTTTATAAAATTATCTCATTATTATTAAGCTACATATATGTCCCTTCATATTTTCTCACTAATTTTCTGTGTAGAATTGAAAATGCAACACCTCTGTATCAAAGGAAAGAATGTATATTACTATTAATGGTGTTTGTCAAAAGTTAACAATCATAAAATAGTCAATGCATTATCTTACCTGCACCAATGCCTGACGTACGAACGAGGGTAACTTTGGTCGACTGGCAAGGTAGTTAAGTACATAATTTTCTGAGAGAAAAAAAAATAGTATATTTAAAAACTGCAGAAATGATAAGGAATACCTTAACTTAAAATGATATCAATGTAGAAGAACTACTTTATTAACCAATGTTAAAAAAGTTGTTGAGAACTATCTTGGTGGTCTAGTGTTTATGTCATCAGGCTAGTTATCTGAAGGTTGTGGGTTCAATTCCCAACTGAATCCCTTGTATTTGGGAACATACTGAGTATTCGGTATAACAGGTCTGGTAAGACAAACATCATTTCCATGATATTTTCCTGATGCAAACACACATCGAAAGAGAACCATTAAACTTACTGATGTCAATACGCTGCTCGAGCGGAAGTACTTGAGCATTTCTCGACACCAGCTTTGTGAGTGAGGACGCAGCTAATAATTGAGCATATGCAGACTGCAAGAAAAAAGTTAGATTAGTTTATCAGCACCACATATTTGTTAAACTTTCTGATGATTTTAAGTCTGTTGGTAAGCTTAATAGCAAGACACAATCAGGTTTACTGGTTTTATTTACAAGAGAATTGTTGGAAAATGTAAGAAACTTGCAACGTCAATATTGTCAAATGTTGATTTTGTATTATAGATCTGTGTCATGCCTGCTAAAAAATGTCTGTATTCTTGAGTAGGTAAGCCTTCAACTTTCAACATCTGGGTATTCCCATTGTTACATTTCAGTTAATGTTGGATGTTTGGCTATCATATCAGAGTGGGGATGTGATTTGTTTTTATAAATGGTATCTTACACTGCCTCTTTCCAATAACAACTGGCACTTGGTAAGGCAATCTGGAGAGTTTACAAAGTTCACTAATGCTTTCTCAGCCTCAGCTCTCTGGATTCCGTCCACTGTTTCATACAATTGTTTACACAGGGCCTCCAAATGGGCTAGCTCCTACAAAAGAATAAATACACAAAATAGACCTATTTATTTGATTTAAAGACACAAAAGACTTAATATTAACTATTTGGTCTATTTGAATAGTATGCAGCCCTAACGCGAATAAAAAAAAAAAACTAAGCTGCTGAAAAACAACTTTGTTCATCGTACTAGCCTAGGGGCTATGTGACGGACTACCTAGCGTTCGACGATCTCTCCGTCTTTCCCCCCATTGCTGATGCAGACTCAGACCAGGCCTAGCCTACTTTACTTCTCCGTGTTCACTTTGCTTTGGTTCGTATGAAATTGAAATATTTCGCAGCAGACGTACATTTTTCACTTATGTTTTACTTCAGTCAGAAAATAGAGACTATCGTAAATCAGCAGCCTACCACTTAAACAATTTAAAATGGCTGAAATTATTAAAAAATGTAAAGTAATTTCTATTTTTACCTGCTCGATATCCGCCATTTTTGTTGTTTTGCGCTATTCGAAACACATGTGATATGTCGCCCTCATTTGTAAAATATAACGTCATTTCTTCCTTCGCGTGTCGCCGTCCACGTTAATTAGGATAGGAATGAAAATTGGTTAGGCCTATATTTTATTATATTAATTATATAGGCCTATATTGCCTGATACTCATTATAACCTTGGACATTCTTATTGGCACATGTGATAATTCTTGTGTTTGGCTAGCTCACAGTCCCTCTCTTAAAATGATAACAGAATTTGGCTGTCTTCGTAAATTGTGTTTGGCATTTTTTTTTTATTCTATTTTAATTTTTGTGTTTTTTTACATGCATTTTTTATCTCTTCCTTTTTTTTTTCATTTTAATTTGGTTTTTTGTCTGGTGCTGTGCTTCTTATCCCTGGGGGTTTTTTTTCTTTGTTTGTGTTGTGATTTTTTTTTTAAATCTTGGTGTTTTTTAATTGTATAACTATTTTTGTAATACTTTCTTTGTGAATTTCTTAAATTTTGGTGGTTTTTAACTGTTTAACGTTGCTATTTTTGTAATACATTGGTATACAGCCTTTTGGCTGTCACGGTTTGTAATTTTTTTTTATCTAAATCTGAAAAGACATTGAATAAAATTAATTCACTTCACCTTCGAAAAAAAAAACTGTTCCGAAGGCATGTTTGCATACAGTTTTATATCATTTTTAACATTTACTTGAATCATTATCTGTGTATGGTGATGGTGATCAGGCATACAGATTTCAAGACAAATTCAAAAACAGCGTGGTGATTAATCCTGGTGTGATAAATCCTGGTGCTGTCTAAGACGACGTCGACGTTAAGGTAAATAAAACTTGAAAAAAAAACCTGTTCCAAAGGTAAGTTTGCATACATTTGTATATCATTTGAAACATCTTACTTGAATCTATTATACTGCATATGATGATGGTGATCAGGCATACAGCTTTCAAGAAAAATACAAAACAGCGTGGTGTCCCTGTGCATTTTTGCATACGTATTTGTGACATAGTTTTATGTACTTATTAAAACATTGATACAAACCAAAGTTGTCAGTTATTTCATTCGAAACCAGTGTCAGAGTACAATCTTAGGTAAGCAGGTGGTTAACATAAGAAAGAATTTAGTCCAATGAAACTGCTTATCATCTTGAATTGACCCTACCGGCTTCACCAAAGCCCCACCGATCGATCTAACTTGACGTTGTTATGTGGGTGCTTTATAGCTTATTGAGAATGGTAATATCACCGAAAAAATAGATAAAATGACATTTGAATGACCAACAAAGACAACTGAAGACAATAGTTCGTCATTAGAAGTTAATTTTATTCGGGAAAATTAATCTAAAAATTGAGTTGCCGTCCCCGGCGTTGTAAGTGACGTCGTATGATTTATGTGCGATTTTTACCAATTAACCCCTAAAATAAAATATAGTTAAGCCATGTAGTACCATGCAAATCAACCCAGAAACCCGGTAGTTTGTTGATTGTTTATTGGTTGCGTCCC
>NW_022705543.1:3107582-3119989 GCF_011630105.1 Anneissia japonica
CTATTATACTGTGTATGATGATGGTGATCAGGCAAAGAGATTTCAAGAAAAAGACAAAAACACCGTGGTGTCCCTGTGCATTTTAGCATACGTATTTGTGACATACATTGATACAAACCGTCACTGACAACGCCGGGGACGGCAATTCGATTTTGAGATTAATTTTCCGAATAAAATTATACTAAATAACTTCTAATGACGAACTATCGTCCTCAGTTGTTTTTGTTGGTCATTCAAATGTCATTTTATCTATTTTTTCGGTGATATTACCGGTACCATTCTCAATAAGCTATAAAACACCCACATAACAACGTCACGTTAGATCGATCAGTGGGGACGCCGTGGTGACGCCGGTTGGGTTAATTTTCGTCGGAAGGTATCAAGATGATAAACAGTTTCATTGGACTAAATTCTTGCTTATGTTAACCACCTGCTTACGTACCTAAGATTATACTGACACTGGTTTCAAATGAAATAACTGACAACTTTGGTTTGTATAAATGTTTTAATTAACCGAGTTGGTTATGGGCCGAGTCGGTTAAGGGCCGAGTTGACAAGGGCCTAGTTGGTTCATCGGCCGATTTTTTGGTGAAGGGCCGAGTCTTTATGGTCCGAGTCGGTTAAAGGGCCGAGTTACTTGAAGCCAGTTGGTATCGGTATAGTCTGTGAACAAAATTTATTACACTGGTGGGTTCATAATTCTAAGAACAACATGAATTTTAAATTACCGATGAACGCCCCGCTTTGAATAAACGCCCACTCCAATAAACGCCCCCTTCTAGAGCCCCATTTGGAATCTCTTGAATAACTCCCCTAGGGCGTTTATTTTTTTTCTTCGAATCCTCTGTGCCAACCCTCCAAATGACTGTAAGCAAATCTAATGGAATAAAGGTTGGAGTCAATAGCATGAAATACAAAAGAAATAAGTACAATAGCACCTACGAAATTTATTGAGACATGTTTTCGCTAGTGTTCGCTAGCTCATCAGGTGAACCAAAGGGGAAGAGCGCCAGCGAAGTTGGGGGGAGGGAGGAATCCCCCGTCGGGGAGAGCTCCCCCACCCCAGTCGGGGAGAAAAAGCACTATTCGTCGGGGAGAAAAAAAAATGTATTTGCTACATATTAGTAGACTGTGTTCAAAGTCGATTAAATAAGCCTTTGAAACCCTTAAATTGTCAACATTGTCGGGGCTCACCCCCTGGATCACTTTCGAAACCTTTCAATCGAAGCTCAACCACGCCTACTTTGCTTTCCTCGGGGGAAATCTGACCCATCGTAGAGGGCATCGCCCCCCCCGTCGGGGACCTGCCCCCCCCCCCCCGTCGGGCAAATCCTGGCGCCACCCCTGGGCAAATCTTGGCGCCACCCCTGAGGTGAACAGTGAAATCTGGATCATTTCTCTCAACAGGCATTTTACTAATGTATTAAATAGGGTATTTTAGTTACCGTACTGAAATATCTAAAATCGATTTCCAGTATAATTGATAAAATTGTATGATTGACTGTCCTTTAAATAACTTGTTCACACTTATGTCACGTGCTATATTTTATCTGGCAGATCGAATTTTAATTAAAATTAATTTCTTTATTTATTAAAAAATATTTATGCATGATTGAAGCATACAGCAGAAACAGGATAGCTTTTTACAATGGGTCTGCTATAAAACAGGAAAAAAATCAAATATTTCAAACCCGAAAGAAAAAGAAATCAATCAGTCATATTTAACAAATATCATAATCAACATTTTCATCATCCGATCATCATTATCAACTTCATCAGTGTTATCCTACAAAAAATATCAACCGTCATCATAATGATTTACTAAAATCTATCGAGCGCTCTCCTTTGAGCTTTGAGCAACAGTCAAACGAGAGAGCGTCACCTAGAGTTGAGTGATATTCATCGGTAGGCGGTTGGTTGGTTGGATCAAAGATCGTATAGCGCCGCTAGGTACTCTGGATAGGGAGCAAGAAAAGTGTTCGAAAATTGTAAACTTCAGGCAATTATAACCATGTCAAAGTCATTTTTCTCACATGTTCAACCGGCTACACCGGTTGCAGTGTTTCAGTTAACTGCTGATTACAAAGCTGACAAAAGCCCAGTGAAAGTAAATCTTGGTGTTGGAGGTAGGCCTTACCTTTTTTTTTATGTCGTTCCCCCTAGCTAGTTAGCACACAACCAAGAGCCACCCACTGTCATCGTCAGCCTAGCCTTTCCCAGGCCTGCCATCTTTGCTGTCACCACCAGCCACCATTTTACTCACTCAGTAGTAGTAGTAGAAGATATGGTGGTATGTAGAGAGTAGGCCTAGGCCTATTTTTTTATGCCCAGCCAGATCCCTGTTCGCCAATATTTGTCGAAGTTGTGAAAATTCCGGGAAAGGGGATTCATTAAAAGCAGGGTGTCAATTAACATGGTATTTTTGCTATATGTTGTAATGTTTGTGAGGGGATCTGTATCGTCATCAACAAAAAATTGTTGTCAATCATGTAATTTTGCTCAAATCAAATTTGGCACACCAAATATCCAGACTATATAGTAAATAAGGCCTGCGCGGGGAATATATCCTCCGCTCAAAAATTTGGCCTAAAAATCCATCTGCGCATTTTGGAATATAAGGGCCGATTTTCACACATATTTTGTCGAAAATCGATCTTTGAACAAAATCTTTTCTATATAACCAATGCAATTATGCAGCAATTACAATTCCACACACCCATTTTCCTAGCGATTTTTTGCGCAAATTTGAGCTATGTTTTTAGTCCTTAGCGCAATTTAAAAACTTTACAAATTACAGCATGTCCAAAAATAATAGCTCCTAATCTGTTAACCGTAATTCATTGATATGTACTATAATAATGATAATAATAATAATTGTAATTAAATGATGATGATAAATAATAATTTGCAATTTGTATACCGCCTCCCGTAAATATTAATTAATAAATATTAATAGTATAATAATAGTAGTTTAATAAATAGTAGGTAGTGAGAATAGTATAATAATAATAATAATAATAATAATAATAATAATAATAATAATAATAATAATAATAATAATAATAAATAAAACTGTATTTATAGCACCTTATGGATTGCAGATTCCACAAGGCACTTTGCTGTACATTAAGTCTCAAACTATGGTGAAAAAACTAACAAAAAATAGATAGTGATATTATTATGTTGGATAAATAAATGCATAGCAGTAAAGATGATAATGAATTTAAATATATACTCTATTATTACCATTATTTTGATGTGATAATATTTGACTGTGTTGTATATAGCATATAGAACTGACGATGGTGTTCCATGGGTTCTACCAGCAGTCAGGCAAGTTGAAGAGCAGATGGCAGCTGACAGGTCCCTGGACCATGAGTACTTGCCGATCGCCGGCCTGCAAGAGTTCTCCACTGCAGCTGTTAAGGTGATCCTTGGCGATGACAATCCAGCTATTCTACAGAATCGGGTCAGTGACTACACACAGATAACCGCACTCTAACAATATAAATTATATTCCATAGTGTATTTAAAACAATTTCAAGGCAATGCAACCACAAATATATACATGTTTTTTTCAAAAGGACCGAAGACCAGCCAATTTAGATGATGATGATGGGACTGATAAAAAATAAAGACATTGTATTACTCCCTAAAATCTTGAAGATCTAGGGTTAGCTTTTTTCGCAATTTTTGTTTCCACTATGAAGGAGCAAATTTTTTTTTAAAGCTTTTTTAGCCTTGTGGTTACCAGTATGTCATTAATGGCAAGTTGAATAACCGAGCAGTTGTGGCAGAGGTGCCGCAACCTACAGCTTTAATATCGGCGCTGGTTCGAACGACGCGCTCGCCTATGGTTCTGGAGGTGGAACAATGCTTCTCATATAAGAACTATAAATTAGTGTACACAATTGCCTCATGTGCACTTTAAAGTATCCAGTACATCCTTCGAGATAAGTAGGGGGTTACCCCGGTGTACTGGTCCATACGGCCCCTGTTGTCTTGTAATGGGATTGCCACTTTGAAGAGTGATTTAGTTCACTGTATATCCTTGGCCCTAGTGCCTAACACTAAATAAATAAAAATGATGATGATTAGGATAAAAACAAGCACGATGACAATGGTGGCGGGGTTGTGCTGGTATTGAAGATGGTGATGATAATGATGACAGTGACTGCAGTATGATGAATACGATACTAGTGATGGCAATAAAGTCATTTTTCGTATGAATATCTATGTATGGTATGCTATATGATATAATAACAACATACTTTGTTGTATTGCTTTCCTAATAGACCATGGGATTCCAAGCTCTGAGTGGCACCGGTGCAATTCGTCTTGGTGCTGACTTTCTTTCAAGACATCTTCATAGCACTTTGGTTTACGTTCCTGTCCCAACATGGGGTAAGTTTTTCACTCTCAAAGTCGTTTTTATTTCTCAATCAATCATAAAAATACATTGATTTTTGTTATTATCATTTTGTTAAATATTTATTATTTTTTAAGTACCTGGGGAGACTTTGGATGGGCTCTATACTGAGAACACCTATAGTATGTTTAACAACAATTAGTTGGTTTAAATTATGCAATCTGACTGAGATATATTGTAAATGTTAATAATATTAATAATAGTGTAATTTTATATTAGCGCACATATCCATCTAATGTAAGATGCTCAAGGCGCTTGATATGTGGACTAGGACATAGTCATTGTCAGCTCTATATTGTGTGGTTCCACTGAACTTTCTGTATTTTAATAATATTAATAATAATTATTCAAAAAAAATTTCTTTAAAGCGCTAAATCTATATTTATTAAAGGTGCTGGGTGGGAAAATGAAAGCATATTCAGTATCATTCCTGAAATATATATTTTTCCGTATTGCTTTCCAAGGAAAGTAATAGAGTTGAATTTACAAAGAGATTGATACCACTATACAATCTTATCCACCAAGTTAATGTTGTAGGCTCAGAAATTTGTTCACATTTAAATTTTTTCTCATAAGGGCACATAGAAAAAATTATTAGATTATTACTTTTTTTTTTTTTTTTTTAAATTGATGAGGGAGGGTGGGTTTTTTTTTTGTTTTTTTTTTTATCGGAACAATAAATTATTTCGCTTTTGTTTTTTTATTGATGAGGGAGGGACTGTTTATATTTGGTCTGTAATAGTAAATATTGTATAAAAACTGGTTTAATTTTATAGTTATTTAAAGAAAATGCATTTGAAGTCACAAAATTGCATGTTATTTTTATGTTGTTGAAATAATTGATGCGGCAAAAACAAATTTTTTTATTCCCGCATCCTGAATTTTTGATGCGGGTGGGAGTGATAATCTAATAAATTTTTCTATTTGCCCTAAATGTGTTCATATTCAGATTATAATCAGTTCCATCATCTTGTTGACCCAAGAGTATAGCCACTGTAAACAGTTGTAGCCTTCATGCAGTCTCTTATGTACAATGCTTCTTTTCTGAAGGTGCCCTGTAAATTTCAATCTATTCTGCTGCTAGTTCTAATACTAGAATTGTTATTCCCTTGTTGTTTTAAGTTTGTCGTATAATCACTGAGTCCCATATTAAATTCCAATCCTGAAAATTACCAGAATTTATTCTGAGAAAATTAATATTACTCACAATTTATTAGCTTAAATTAGAAGGTCTAGAATTACCAACTACAGTGTAAATAGTTATTGATTTTTAGAATGCTGGTAATTAACAGAAAGGTGTGTTTCAATTTAAGTTGATGCCAGGACTTGTCGATAAACGTAATCATACTTAAGTACAATAATCGATTTAGTAATTATTGGAAAGTATTCATGTAGTGATTACTTAAATTAGCACTTGGCTAATACTCTTATTATTAATTTATTAATTTACCAAGACTCGATTAGAGACACTAGCAAAAATAAATCATGAAAGTTGTGTGGCAAATTTTCTCGTCTTTCTCAGGGTACCAGCACTTCCTTTCCAACCAGCCATAGTATTATTTTTCTGAAACATTTTCTGAAAGTAATTTAACTGAACAATTTTGAAACCTTGTTGAAAAGAATACATTGGTTTTCTTCTATAGTACAATGTCTACTTCTCTTAAAATATTATGCAAGTAGAGATACCGTGTAATAATTTACAACCCAAATGTCACTTGGAAATTATTTAAAGTAAAACAACTCACTTGCTTATATTATTATCATCTAGCATTTTACTGTCTTCATTATATCATTTTTGACATATAATTGATTCTCGTTGCATATTATGCATGAGGGGAGACTTTTTTTAATTCCTTCTGTGGCGAACCCACCGATTGGAAATATTGATGATTTTGTATAAAAATAAAATTTTATTTTTGGACAATTAGCGCACACGCCATGAAAAAAAAATAGAAGTTTTTCTTTATATTTCTTCTTAAGTATATCAATTTGAAGCATTTAACCATCCTATTTTACATTCACCAATAAAAAAGATTTTTATTTTCTCCTCCGCTTTGATGTTTTTGGCAAAACTATTTGCTAAATAAGAAAACAAAATTTAATTTTTATTTTTATTCCGCCCTCCTCCGATGATCTTTAAAAAAAGTATGTGAAAGAAAGAATAAAAAAGTCTTGCTTAAACAAGGGAAATAAAGCCCTGTGTGGCTATTTGTCTTATGTGCTATATGAAGTATAGCATAAAAATAATATGCAAAATACATCTGTTTCTATTTTATTCTCTATACCTGTTTTCGCAGCCAATCACTACGGCATCTTCCAAAATGCCCATTTCAAGGAAGTGCGGACTTACAGGTACTGGAAGAAGGAGACTAGAGCTTTGGATTTTGAAGGCATGATGGAGGACATCCAGGTAAACAAATCTTTAATTTACAAATATAAAATAAAATACAAAGATAACTGAAATGCATTTGTGTAGCATAATAGTAAATCTGTGATCTCGAAGTAAACACCAGCATTGTTCTTGTCAACAGATCCTGTCAGTGATGACCATATGTCTTTTAAAGGGGACAGTAACAGTGTGAAAAATACATTGAAAATTTAAATACGGTAGTAACATTTTAAACCATTCAGAGTATCGTGGTATGTAAATAAATAAATTCATACATACTTTGAATGTGGAAATTTGTTCTAGTAGAAAGCTAGTTGTTCTTCGAGAATGTACATTTTTATGTATCATTTCAGTTGTAGTTATACCAAATTATAAAGACACATTATTTCAAAGATTTTATAGAGCACTTAATAGAGGTAACTTTTCTTTTGCTGTTTGGGTATTTAGGGTGCACCTGAGGGGGCAGTAGTTATATTACATGCTTGTGCACATAATCCAACTGGTGTGGACCTCACCAACGATCAGTGGAAGAAGATGGCAGAGATCATTCAGGTAAGTTTCAACTTATTTTCAATATCATATTTTTTTTTGTTATTGTCTTTATTTATTTTTTGTGTAAACATGTTTATACAGGATACAATTTCAAACAAGATGTAAAAATATTATTTCAGTTGAGAAGATACTTAATTTAAAAAATGATAAAAGCTTAATCTACAACATAGAATACATTTTAATTTTGTTAAAATACATCGACAAAGATCACAAGGTAAGGTAATACATATTTGTCTGCACACCATCATGATGTGCCCATATATAGTCAAGATGTGCCCATATATAGTCATAATGTGCCCATATAATAACAGTCATGATGTGCCCATACAAATAGAGCAAATTGCTAAATGGACATTCCACTAAGCCCCACCCCTTGGATATTGTTGCTGAGATAAGATGTGTGTTTGTGGGACAAGCATGCATTCTTAGCGATGCTCTGATTGGTCAGTTCTTAAGTTGATTGACACTCTGAATGGTCCATTTACATTAAGTCATGATCCAATTTTTTGTAGAAGTAATATATATATTTTTTTCTGTAATAAAATATTTAAAAAGATATACTATACATAAAATGCTGTTTTATATTATTTTAAGGCAATATATTTTATTTTTAAATTTTGCAGGAGCGGAAGTTGTTTCCTTTCTTTGATGCTGCATATATTGGCTTTGCTAGTGGTGATCTTGAGAGGGACAGCTGGGCCATACGTTACTTTGCTAGCAAGGGAATGGAATTATTCGCTGCACAGTCATTCTCTAAAAATTTTGGCTTGTACAGTATGTAGTTACTCTTTTTCATATTGTATTTATGTATTCATCTATACTACACTAACCATAACAATTTTGTTATAATTACATTATAACTATTAGGTCTCTTTATGATGGTTAGGCAATGGAGCTGTTTTTAGTGATTAGAAAATAACTCAATAGCATATGACAGGATTTTAACCTAGGACCCTGAGACTGGAAATAGAGGATCTTAACCAACAAGCCACAACACTGCTACAGTTTCTAGATATGTTGTAGATGTTTTCATTACTGCTATGATCTAATACTGGGCTGTGTATATAATTTTTTCTTTATATTATCAGTGGCAGATTTAAGGAAGACGAGCTGGCCTGGGCCCTCCATAAGTTTTTTAAAAATAAATATAAAATGGAAAAAAAGGGAAAATTTAAATCTGGGAGTGCCATTTCCGGCCATCTAGAGGTGCTGTAACCAAAAAATTTCAGCCCCAAAACATGGTGGGATAGTCTAGGTTCTTCATCTGGGAAATTCCATCCCTGAGCCCCTTGTTCTGAATTCCAGCATCCACCAATGATTATTTGTATTGTATAACAAAATGTTGACCCATCTCTTTGATACACCTCATTACCTTGATTTTTATTTACCATAATTTCAGACGAACGAGTTGGAAACCTGGCAGTTGTTGTGAATGATGCAGACTGTAAAAGTCGAATCAAGTCCCAATTGGAATTGATTGCCAGGCCCATGTGGTCTAATCCACCCAATCACGGAGCCAGAATTGTTGCCACTATATTGAATAACCCAACATTGAATCAACAATGGTAATTCCTGTTTCGAATACTTAACTAAATAGAATACTTCTGCCTTTTTTTAATTGTGTTATTTAGAAGTACATTATGCATTAACCCTGGCACCAACTGTGCGGTGTGGTGTACAAATTTGTTTGATAACTAAATAAATACAATTAAGCATAATTTGTACATTAAAATCAAATCCAGTTACCTGTATGTTTATATATACAACATATGTGTTCCTGTAAAATTATAATTATACTAAATCTGCACCATCACTGTAGGTGTATTAAATTAATATCATTCACTGTAATTTCGTAGAAATTCACGGTAATTTCATAGAAATTTTGTTTTCTTATTTAGCAAATAGTTTTGCAAAAAACATCCAGATGGAGGAGAAAATAAAAATAAAATTTTATTGGTGAATGTAAATAGTGTAGTAATGGGATGGTTAAATGCTTTAAATTTATATATTTAGGGAAAAATATACATATCTTATTTTGGGAGATTTTAAGGCAGCAGCAGGCGTAATAAAAATTTTAAAAAGCATTTTTTTTTTTTTGAAATTCTCATTTTTTCGAGGTGGTGGGTGCACTAATTGACCAAAAATAAATTTATTTTTATTCAAAATCTTTTTTATTTGCTGGCGGTAGGTTCGCGGAACAAGGTATGAAAAAAAATCTTGTCTAAGCCTCATAATGAAACGTATGTACAGTATCTTGAGTATATCTTTGTCTTGTGGTGGGATTGCCACTTAAAGAAGTCATTAAGTTTGCTGTATGACATATTACTTTGACATTGTGCATTGTGAATAAAGAAAAGGAAAAGAAAAAAGATAATATCCAGAAATTTATTAAGAAAATGTGTGATAGTGTCAACTTAGTCGTAGATCTAGGCCCCCCCCCCCCCAGAGAACCGCCTCTGCAACTATATGAGTAATTCTATGTTGTACGTTTCAGGAGAGAGCATATCAAGGAAATGTCCCAAAGAGTTCTCCAGATGAGAGAGTTGTTATACCAACGCTTGAAAGCCCTTGGAACACCAGGAACATGGAACCACATTGTCGATCAGATTGGAATGTTTAGTTTCACAGGTTTAGGACGTAAGTACTTTAGTTAGCTTCACTTTTCCTAAAAAAAATGAATTATCTTAATATTTTGAAAAAGCTTAAAATTAATTTATTAAAAAGCTCTTAAACCACTGTTTAAGTACTGTACTTTACTGTCCCTATGTTTTTGATAATTTTCTGTTTGCATCGATGATGACAACAGTTTTTTGTTTTTTTTATGACATTACAGTTGAGAGTGCTATAGATAATAAAATAATACAATATTTGTAAAGTGCTTTTTAACAGGGACTCGCAGCGAAATACAACAATGAAAAACAATGTGTCTCCATGAAGTGATTATTATCATTATTATTATTTTTTTAATGTTATTATGATTATTAAGTTGAGTTATTATTTTTATTATTCAGTTAAGATGAGATAACATTTATTTCATCATACATAGTAGATGAAATCTGTCTTCCTGTGTTGTAAAATTCACAAAAATAATAGAAAAATATTATTATTATTTTTATTATTATTTTATTATTTTTATTATTATTTTATTATTATTATTATTATTATTAAAGCTTATCTTATCTTATTATATTATTATTATTGTTATTATTATTATTATTACTATATAGCATGTATTATTTATTTTCGTTGTAGCTAAACAAGTTGAAAGTCTAAAAACAAAGCACCATGTGTACTGCATGAAGTCTGGTCGGATAAACATGTGTGCACTGACAACGAAGAATGTTGATTACGTCGCTCAGGCTATCCACGACGTTGTCACTAACATCCAGGAGGATCCAAGTCTTTAAGGATGTCGTAAAATTATAGCTTATATTGTTTATATTTTCATTATTGATATAGATTATATTCTTGATTAATTCTTATAGTCATTATCATCAACATATATGCGGCTATTATTGCTGTTTTAATTTTCTATTATATATACAACATTGTTGAGCTGCATAAGAAACTAAAAGAAAAGAATTTCTCAAGGATTCATAATTATGAATCATAGCAATTATCATTGCAAATGGCCAGATTTGTTAAAATACAAAACATAGCAAGTAACGTTCTGATGACATTAATGATGATTACGGTAATTATAATAATTACCGTATTATTCATTGTCATTTTCATCATCATCATCATCATTATTATCAACATTATTAACAAATTTTGCAATCTATTTTATTATTTTTAAAAAAATTTCAATTGAAATTATGTGGTGTCGTTTAAGACAACCACTCAAATATAGTATTATTATACTTCTTGGTTGAATGTTTGGTTATGATGTGCTGTGGAAGAATCAATATTAACTGTTTAAACATCTAATTGTTATATGCTGAAATATTTTTTTTTTTTTTGTTCAAAGCAAACTCTCTGCATGTAATCTAAATTTGTCTATTAACACTATTTAACCAGTTTCAAATAGGACATTTTAGATGATGATGTGAATTAATTTGTCTTGCTATTAGCCAAAAGCATAGACAAGGGAATCAGGTGACCTTTCTGGACTCTTAGTCAACTGACTACTTGGAAGAGGCCAGGAATGCTAGACTAGATTCCAGTCCCTAAATTTTGTCTTAATCAGTGAAAATGCTTAAAAATACATCGATTTTGGCACCAATGGCGTTCCATATTACTTATTTGCATGGCGTCCCATACTAGGGAAAGAACCAATAAATTAGAGACTTGAGGCAAAGTCTATAGGAACGCATGCACATCCCACAAAGATACATTCTGGGCGTCCTTCAAGTTAAATCATGCAAAAATATTTTATTGCCTTTGTAAGGCACCGTCTATATTTGCTAGGTGGTCATATAAATAGTTATATTATTTTATTTGTCAGAGCACTCAGAGAATCTCCTCTCGCTCTTTTAGTAAAAGATTATTTTAATCAAGGAGGTGTAGCAATATTTTATACCTCCTTTAACTGATAAATGAAGTATTCAATATCCTGTACGATTGTTTTCGCCTGCTGCAGAGTTGATATATAATCTAACCATGGAGGTATAAATTTTTATACCTCCATGATCTAACACGAATGTTTCAGTAATGGCCTTGAAAGTTTCTGATTTTGACCAATATGGCAATATAGCGCCCTCCATCAATATAACTATTGTATTCTGAGTTGTTGGTCGAGAGTCTTATTGATTAACTTGATTAAAAGTAGTTATTAATATTATTAATTTCACCAAAGATTCGTCAGATATGTGTTGTAGATATTTAGCATCGTGCTAAGCCTTGGCATTGTGTGGTAGGGTGGCCAGTTCCTTTTTACACAACACAAATATCAATGTGTTTAATACAAATGCCAACCAGTGGGATATCTAGGGGATACTCTCGGCAGGGGGTCCAAAAAATAGATAGAAACCTAATCATCAAGCTCCCCTAGGTTCACATTAGCCCCTCTCTCCCCTCCTCCATCGAGTCCCCAAT
>NW_022705543.1:3120000-3161121 GCF_011630105.1 Anneissia japonica
CTTCCCCCTCCCCCTCCCCCCATTTCAAGACTCCAAGATAAGCCACTGATATCAACTAATAATGTCATCACTCCCATGTGAGTTTCTGGCATCATAGTTAAAAATTGAATTTAATAAAATTTAAATTTATATTATCCTGCAGCTTCATATTTTCAATAATGAATTGGCTTTATGCAAAAACACTGAACGTATGTTTAGTATTTATCTGTAATTTCATTTTGAATTTATTGGAAGGTATTTGATTACCTGGAATGAATTTGCGACTGTAAGCCAATAATTATGATTATTGTCTAATAGTCTCATATAGTACACATGCTAATAATTAATGTTATTTACCTGAATGTTCTTCCATTGCATTGTGTGCATTAAATTACCTGTTCAATAAATATTTTAACGCTGTGAAAGATCGTGAGGTTCGTGCGTCCTTTGTTTTTATTGATATTGAATCAACATAGGTGTGGACGTGGTAGACTTACGGTAATTTTGAGAATATTAATAGACATGAATATGAATATAAAGGAACCTGAACTGATTACCGGTAAAGACGTACTTGACAGAGATGGTGACAAATTACGATGGCACCAAAGCACGAAGTAATGTGCAATGAATGGCACTAAGAAAAGAAGGGACATTTGGCATGCGACTTTTCTGATGGGTAGGCCTACTTACCTATCTAGTCTGTGTACGAGACTATAATGTACAGTAATTATATTTTTAAAATTGATTGGTCGGAAGTCTGAACGACTGGTGTGTCAATCATAGAGGAAAGACACGTAATGATATGAGATATGTGGTCGTGCTACCCAGATAGCCACATAGTCATCTTGGCTAGCGACTAATAAGGCCAAAAAAAAAGTTGTTTGTTTGCCTTCCTCCATCTGTCCCTAACTCACTGAAAAAAATAGGGGCGGAAAAACAAAAAAACTTTTTTTTTTACCTTTTTCTTAAAAAAAAATGTGAGTGAATTTATCTTTATTTTTTGCCAGATGCCCTACAAATTATTATAAAGTTGTCTGATATCTAGGCCTCCGAGGGTTAATTTTATTCCATCTGATGGGTATCTTTAAAAAAAATGAAATGAAAAAAAAACCTTTTTCTACCCGCACCTATTTATCATTTTTTTTTTAAAAAAAAGCTGGGCAAACAACAATTTTTTTGGCCTAATTAGCCTCCCTATATAATGTATATGTGTTTATATGAAATGTAAAAGAAGAGGAATGTGCGAGTGTCATTCAAGTCAGATAACAGCAACTGAATTTTCAGACTCTGAAAGACTGAAAATTCAGTTTGAACTGTTAACAGCGAGTTTGAAAAAACGGGAGACGCCTTATAATAATACAGCAATAATGAGGATAATGGGGATGAAGAGGATGATGAGTATTATATATAACGGTCATATTTTGAGTAACTACACAAAAGAACGTAGGCCTCAACAAAATTGTACATAGGCCTAGCAAACAAATAGAATAGCAAAATAAAAACAGAACAGTGTAATTGATGAAACTTTTTTCATTAACCAATTTCAATATGAATCGCCTACCCCCAAGTAGTATTTTCATGGAGTTGTCTCAGTTGTTAGTGAGAATAACACATTTTTGATCTAAACTCAGAACAAGACTTACCACCAGAGGCGTATTTAGGACTCTTGGGGGGAAAAGAAAGGTGGGGGGAGGGGGTGCGAAGCAGAAGTTGAGGCTCGCAAAATATGTCATTTGAGGTGATCTTTATGAACTTTTTGCTTCAAAAATTTTCAATTGCGGGGGGTCAAGTATTTTTCAGAGGTGGGTGGGGAGGTGGGTAAGCACGCACGCACCCCATAGATAGTACGCCACTTAGAATAAGAATGCGATTGGAATTTGAATCAGCAATTGTATTCGTCAAGGTTATTTTTTCTTTTCCTTTTTTTCTTTTCTTTTTCTTTTTATTTTTGACTTTCCAAAAGGTGGGTGGGGGGAGCGGTCTTCCCCCACCCCCTCTTCATGAAAACATGAAATGATCCTCACTCATGAAGATCAGTTTTGTTTTTCGTGTACCGGTATGTATAGCTTGTGCAGGCCTGTAGCCAGAATTACCGAAAAAAGAGGGGTGGCGGTGGTTCAGAGTGCCCGGGGTTTGAGTTTTAACAACACGTAAATATATAAAGTTTAAAATAAAGATAATATTAGAATCATTATACAAAGACGAAGTTATAGGGTGATAAACTATTAATTTTTTTATGGGCCTTATAAATATAAAAGTAGTTAGCGCCAATGGATACAAAATTTACTTTACTCTTTTCATTTGCAGTTTTCCTCAAATATTGTATTGATTTATTTGCTTATTACAGTATTAGTATTATATTCTGATTGCATACATTTAGACATCAAAGCTACAAGACCACAGGATGTATCATAGGCCTAATGTTGTTTGGAAATTCTTTGTTTTAAACACAGCTCAGAAATCTTTCCACAACTACGTTGTGCTCCTCCGTCATCATATTATTGGTAATTGGACTCCGGTTCAGATTATGTATCAGGGCCTGGGGTGAAGAAATCTATCGGCTTTGGTGTTTATGTTGCAGCATTTCTGAGACCAAACGCGACTGCTCGCTGCAGTAGGCCTGATATATTGGTATTTTGCCCTTCTGACCTCGGTTCTTGTGCATCAAGTCTGTACTTTGAGACCGCTTTTAAGTCGTCTATCTGTGAATCTCATCGTGTATATATGCTGCATAATTGTCTGTCCAACTTTCTATACAACCTACCTATCATGGTACAGGTAAGATCACTTTAACACACAGAAATCGTGTTACAAACCACGACAACGAACGGCACGTATAACTATGTCATTGATTGAACTAGTGAGATCATGCAAAGGAGGCATATCAACTATAGTATATTGTATATTATTATTACTATAGTATAGTTCCGTATACTGTATTAATTCGGCTTATTGAGGGAGGCCTACCACATACCTACTAAATACGTTAATACTGTACTTTGCAGAACCTGAACTATAGGCTTCGTAAGGTGGTAATATTGGATCATGTTCTTATCTATAATACAGTAGTAGGCCCTATAGAACAATGCACATAAAACTCGTGGTTTCGAAAGTTGTTCCCCTGTATTCCCCTGCAGTGCTATTTCAAGAGTTATTACAGTATAATGATTAACTTATTGTTATTTTTTACGATTTAGTTCTGCCGTTATATTTATTGATATAGGCCTCTATACAGCCCAATCCTGTATACTATAAGATACAGTTACAGAGGTAAATGGTTACAGTATAGAGGCGAGGAGGACCTCCATTAGTTACAAATAATCACGTATCATCAGACTAGGCTACGCTTATGACAATTATGCCTATACGAAACTTAATCCTATTGTTTTTAAAGCAAATGTAGGCCCTAATGTTGTCAAGGATTAAAGTAATGAGAATCTTAGAATGCAAATTTGTCTTGCTTAATGTAAAATGGTTATTTTTGACTTTAATCATTTGTATTTAGGCACACTTTTACTCAAAAATTGAATACACGGCCACATGGCACAACAGGTAAAACATAACTGGCACGCAAACCAGAGTCACCATGAAAAAAATCTTGAGGAACATGCAACGGAATTTAATCACTTTTTTTTTTGTATAATCATTTATTTTATTATTACACCTAATTTACTTATTTATTTATTAAGTTTTTGTGTACCCCAACATCCACCGTCACCCAAGGACACACCAGTAAATGCTGCCTGGTGAGGTTTACGGAATTACCGCACAGCTTACATGAGCAAGCATTATTAAGGTGGTAACAATTAGCTATGCTACACCAAAGGTTATGGTAAGCCGTCCCTGTCCACCGCCCCATCGTTTTCCTCATGGGCCCACGCAACAGGGTCACATTTGGAGGGGTCTGAATGCCATCACGAATCAGCGATGGTAAAGGAGTATTTAATCTAAAGTAATTTTGGAGAATATCTCCAGCACCCACCCAACCAGATTTATCAAGGAGATGAGAGTTGGAACTAAATTTTGAAACACCCCACCAGTGTTTTAGTAGACGGCACTGCACAAGAGTTTTGTAATCAAAGTCAGCACTGGTCATTTGTGCAACAAAAGCTTTCAGGCCATAAGTTGCGGACGGCAAAACTACAGTGAAAAAAAGTCTCTCAATTGAGGTCAGAGACATGTTTTCAAGGGGCATATTAACTGCAATCTTCGCACAGGCGGAATATAGAGGCATAGGGCCTATAACGAAGTATCTTTAAACGTCAGGTATAAAGAAGGCTTGTAGTTTTTTGGGTGTTCTAAGCATAGGGCCTATTGTATTTTTTTAAATTTCAATTCAAATTCAACAGCTGGATGCCCGCCTTTTAAGAGAATGTTATAGGCCTACATGTAACAATCGGACAATACGATGAAATACAAAACAAATAACACGGATAAAAAAGTAAGCAAAATCCTAAACATATAACAAACAACTTTTAACTTTAATTTTAAACAATATTAACGAATCAAAATAAATATGAGCAGCCTTTCAAAATGAGAAATTAAATTGAATATTGTAATTTTGTATTATTGTTACGTTTTACGTTTGAAGCATTGATCACATCTTACCGACACCTATCAGCTGTTACTTATTATGCCTAAGTCGCTGTTGATTGAGATTCTCAGACGCGCACAGTAATTTTAATACCGTACCATTCATACTTTTAATCTGATTTTTTTTTTGCATTCTTTTTATAACCCCATTCTTTTTTATGAAAAAATTCGGAATTCATAATGCTCAGACTCCTTTGCTTGTCTGTGACTCGTTGAACCAGTGGTTTAATGAAGAGTCACAGGGCCTGGGTCAAGAAAGTGTTGTGGTGGGGAGGGGGAGGGGAAAAGCATTTTAGTAGTCGATTACGAGAGGCCCCCTTCTTAGTAGAATATCACACAATACCGTAGCTTGTTATTTTACTGTAGTTTAATTCGAAATCGCTGTGAATTCAATTGTAGCCATTTACTTCAGTATTTCTTCGGAAATTATCTAAACGTCATTCGTGAATTAAAAGCGTGGTATTACAGTGGATTAGTTTTATAGTTGTGGGTGTCTTTTACTGGAGCATAATGTCAAGGCCCTGTTATTGACAGGAGGATCGGGGCCTCGTCCCTTGAGAGCATAATATGCTCTCAGACTCGTTGGCATACGACTATTCATATCGCTTACATGACACTGATTGTTTTCTTTGAAATTAATGCTACAAATAAACCTGAACAAATATATTTAGCTAATAAGATCAGTGTCCTACTCTACCAATGTGATCTAACTATTTGGATGCCACGCATGCTCAGTCTCGCGATCGGTGATAACGACATGTCCGAAGAAGGCTAAGAAAAATAGAAGAACGGTCAAGAGTATTGAAAAGAGCAATTGAAGTATTGAAGCACATTTTACGTCATCAGAATTTGAGTGCATGTGTCCATTCACATCACATGATGGTATCTCACCACGTGATTATTATTATTAGCAGAAGGTCTCGGGTTCTAATCCCGGTTAGGGGATTTTTTTTTTGCACTCGCAGAATTCCTCTTCTTTATCGTTTAAAATGTATATATATGTATAAGCATTACTGCAAGACGATGTAGAGTTTATCTCTTCACGCGTTACCGTACATAATATATATATACTGTCTCTTATACACATCTAGATGTGTATAAGAGACAGCTATAGTATAGTTCCAGTAGATGCATCGAAACATCAGCTAGACAAAAGCAATGAAACCGAACAGTGTGATATCTGTCTCTTATACACATCTTACCATTGAATCTTTTAAAGATTAGGCCCTATGGTCATTCGGCATCGACAAACCTCAATAAAATAGCTATTTTCATTGTACCGCAAGTACAGGTCTCCTTCTAATTAAAGGCCCCAATTAAAGACCACCTTCAATTGAAGACCACTTTTCTGTGGTCCCAAATCTTTATTATTCTAATTAGAGACCAAGGCTATTAAAGACCAAGAAAACCCCGGTCCCATAAATGGCCTTTATTTGGAGGGAGACCTATTTGTAGTGCCTTTTAAAATAGGCAGATCGTCTCATTTAAAAAATAAAAAAAGGCAATTATGATAAATAAAATGGCTGAAGTGAACTGAAATAATATGAGGTTTCAAATGAATTCCCATCGACGTTTACTGGTGAATGGATGCCCCCGCTTTCAACTCTTGCTTGTTACACCCTCGGAACTTCAGACATTGAGGTGGATATCCGTTCGTGACCTCAGCCTTTAGATTAATGAATAATACACACGCTTATTGTATCCATTTTCTTCCTTCTTTTAGCTGAATTTTATACATCAAATCATGATTAGTAGGCCCAAGGATACCAACGCGTTACATATAAAGCTCGGTTCTTGTAATAATGCTATGGTTTCGAGTGTACAGTGTACCAAACTTGTAAAACGCAAGATAACTGACGCAAACGCATCGGTTGATCCTCAAAAGTCTTGCGAAAAGGTTTAGTTGAATCAAGGCCTGTAGACCACCTCAATACTTTTTCAATGCGTTTGTGGCATTTTAATGTCGATTGGTTCCCCTAAAATCCGACCCGAGCAGACACCAGCGTGTGCCTTTAGAGTGAATCAAACCATGAGGATTAGCGCCGCTATACTAAACTTCTAATTTCTGAATCCAGCCAATATCCACGCATGAGCTTGGATCAATAACCTAAAAATAGTGTTGTGTTACTCAGGCACAGTGATTTTTGATTAAAAAAAATTTTTAAAAAAATACAAAAAACATAAATATGCTTTAAAGATTAAGCTTAGGCTAGATTTTGGAGATTTTGTGTACGGTATCGGATTTAAGCAACACAAAGCGCTTTTGGGCTACTGGGAGTCAATAGGCCTATCAGCATAATAATATAACTTCAATTTAACCATCGGCAAACATTAAGTGTACTGTTAGGCCTATTTAACTTTATTTTAATGTGTTAACATTAAATAACCGCATCCCGATTGCTGTGTTTATAGTGACCCGCGACGACACTCTTTAAATCCTGCTCAAACAATATTCTCACGGCGAATTTAAGTTTCTTTATATAAGTATTACCTGTTGTTTTTTTCATAGTGCGGAACCGAATCTCAACAATAAATAGATCCATTATTTGTGAAGTGTGTGGTGAGATGTGTCAAGGATTTAGCTCTTTATTTTCAACAGCCATTTAACTACTTTTCACGTAAAGCCTATTGTGTATTATAATGACAAATAATACAAGTACAGCGATCATTGTTTTTCAGTTTTGTGCCGTGGTGGGGCGTATAATCGAAGCTACATTGTTGCTTGTATTTTGATATCTGATTCTTATTCTAGTTGTTTTCTCTTTTGTCCAGGAATGAACTTCAAGTTTGATTTATAGGCGATAGCCGGCTATGAGTAGTCTGAGCACTGTGAAGAGTGACGGACGAAGAGATCGGCCACGTAAAACCACAACAACTCAAAGTCTCATTACTCAACTCGAGAAGATTACCATACGGCCGTCGGATATACCGTACAGTAGATATTTTCCACGCAAATCACCAAGAAATAGACTTGATCCAATATCTACTACGAAAGAGAAACAACGTGCGTTGTGTAACGTTGGTAAAGGTAAAAATGCGAGACATTCTAAGAAAGGTAATAAATCAGGCATTAATCCAACGATATACCAAACGACTGCTGGACTTGAGTTTGGTAGACAAGACTGCGAGTGCGTGGGGCATTATTCTCGACTGAGCAGTGAATTTGGCATAGGCCTATGTGGAAAACTTAGCTGTATAGACGTTAAGAAAAGGCGAGTTTTTGGTACGAGTAGTCTGCCTCTTTTAAATGAAATCCAAGTTGACGCAAACTTGAACAGTAAGGTCATATTAAAGCATTCGTATTCTTGGCCATTGTTACATAGCGAAGGAATATCATTGTTTTCCCTGGATACCACCGAACTCACGAAGTCTCCTGTTAACTCAGACTCTCCAATGTCAAAAACAGTAGATGCATCGAAACATCAGCTAGACAAAAGCAATGAAACCGAACAGTGTGATATCAACCGAAATGAAAGGTCCACTAAACATCATCGAGAAAGGCCGACTGATAAAATAAAATCGAAGAGAAAAAGCAGCAAAGATCGATATCACAATACTCGCCCTAAACCGCCATCTTGGCAAAATTTTACAACTGTTGTAGAGGAATGTATATTAGATAATGAAAAATCAAGATTTGAATTAAGTTCGGCTGATGGGTCGGACGTAAAGACGAAGGTCAGACGCGCAAGTTCAGGAGAGATAATAACGGATAAAAGACATCGTTCGAACATTCGTAGGACACATAGTATGGTTATTGACACGTCAGAAATGCCAGAAGCTTCAAACCTTGTAGTACCTTTAGCACAGAGTAAACCTCATGAATTTAAACTAAGGGAAAAAGAATTTGACGATATATTATACATGGAAGAGAACGAACAGCGATGCCGTGATTGGTTAAAAACGTTAGAAAGTGCCGAGTTTAAACCTCATTCATTGATGGCGCCGGACAAAAAACCTGAGCGAATATTATCGTCGAATAATGACATGGTCACGTGTGACTTGGAATTAGCAGAAGATAAATGGGACTTTCTGATTTCGCCATACCCAAAAGGAAAAAAGAACGCAGGAGGCCTTTAAGAACATGTGACGGACGATCAATGGTATTGTTTCTTCCGTCCGGAATTTCTGAGTTTACTCTTACTTACTTTTTTTTCACAAGATTTTTTTTAACACAAATGCTGTATTATTATCGCCTTGTTGCTGATTAAAAAATCAATGATTCGTCCTGTTATGACGCATTAAAATTTTCCCCTCCAGGTTTGATGCCAATATTAATTCACCTTGGAATATGCTCATAGGCTTAAGCATTGCTCATAAAAAATCGAAACAAAAAAGCCTCAAAAATAAAATTTGATGTTTGGAGCTGTAGCGTGGTAGTTAACCATAGTGTATCAATAAGTCGTGGCTATACCCAGGGGTGGATCTAGAGAATTTCTGACGGGGGTGGGGGGCACAAAATAAAATTCACGCCGCCACGCCCACCTCAGCCCCACCATGGCTAGTGTAAATACAGTAAGTGGTAAATAATCGAGCTCTCCTTTCACCCACTGCTGGATCACCACTGAACTCATGGGTGCACACTCCCTTTTTTGTTCTTTCTAGCTCTCTGTAACTAAAATGTTTCCCTCTTTTTTATTTTTCGGCTGGGGTGGGGTGGCCTCATGCCCCCCCCCCCCCACTGGATCCGCCACTGATACCAACCAGTACACTGTCCACAGATTCTCCTTCTTGTTTCTGATATATGAAGCCCTGTCTTTCGCTGTCTTAGCCATATATTCCTTAACTTGACTGACTAGTTCTAGTGGCGGATCCAGGAATTCGAATAGAGGGGGCCTAGGGAGGAAATTTCAGAGATCAGGAGTGTAGACCACCTCAGCTATGATTGCGCATCACTAGATGGCCGGAAATGGCACTCTTAGAGACCTAAATTGGATTAATATATTTCCTTTTTTTTCTATCCTTTTTTAATTTTGAAAAACTTAAGGGACCCGGGCCGGCTCACCCCCTTCCATTGAATCCACTACTGGGTTCAAGGTTTAGCCAGGTTGTCATGCCTTCTATTTGTTACTGAGATTTATCGAAACGAAAGGAAGCAAACCCCAATTATTGACCATTGCAGGAGTACTGTATCTTAATGTTTTTAATATTTTAAGTGGATACGTTTACGGACATCAAAGCTATAATGTCAATATTAATTTACATTAGAATATGCTCATAGGCTTATGCACTGCTCATAAAAAATCGTCAAAATTGAAATTTGGTATGTAGCTAGGTACTTAACATGCTCTCTGCAATTCAAGTTCAAGTCCTGGTGACGAAAAATTAGTACTCCACTCACGAATCCACATAACGAGACTTGAGGCTTTATATGCATTGTCTTTATCTTTTGGAAAGGACTGCCACTTATAATGCAATGATTTTAGGATGGCTATTTGCAATCCTTGGCCTCTATGTATTAGCCACGGATCAGTAGTTTACAGACGTCTTACACTGTACAAAAATCTTTAAATTTGCTGAGATATCAGTTCAAGCAATGGCGGATCCAGGAATTTATAAGAAGGGGCCCAGAGAGGGACTTTCACAGATGGAGGGTCTATATATACACCATAAAGGTTGGGGCTGAGGAAAGAGAATGTATGATTATGGCACCTCTAGAGGCCGAAAATGGCACTTATAGACTCAGAATTTTCTTTTTGTCCTCAATTCTTTTTTAAATTTTGAAAAATTTGGGGAGGGGCTCCCCCACCCCCTTGAATCCGCCACTGTATAATTATCAAAAGACTGGTGAATTGCACTATCCAAAAAACAAACGTCCGTTATTAATTGGCAAGGTAGTTTTTCTCAATCTAATTTTGAGTTGAAAGTTAATAACTAATTGAAATGTACGAAGTAAGGAATTCATTTTTTTAAATTTCTTATTCATGTTTTTTGGATTTTTATAAAAGTGTATTTTTAAATGGACGTGTAAAGATGCACCAAACCATGAATAGATGTAAGCCTACGGTATATATGAATCTTCTGTATTTACTATCAATATCAAACAAAAACCGACAAGGACGTCATTAAGGTAAGTCTGATTTCCATAACATCGCTACATTGGGTTTAGTCCGCAATGGGGACGTCTCCCCGATTCGACCCGACATGTCACATCGCCGACAGCAGTCGGCGAGAGCGTGTAGCAATTTTATGGAAACTGACTTCAAAGTTGAACAGTGCTTTTAAAACAATGACTCCAGTACCAATGGTTCTACACCGATTATCCAGTAATAATTTTACTTCACAGAAACATTATATATCTTCTTGATTTAATCATTTTTGACACTTAAAACTTGCCGTTTATGATACCATATCTAGAAATTTATGTAATAAAAAACAAGCAAAACACGCTTTTATTTCCTGATTTGTTTTATTTCGTATAATTTGTCTGCTTTAAAAATTACTTCTTACTCCATGAAAATAAAATATAAACCAAACAGTGGTAGTGAATAATATACTTTACTTAGTTTCGTATCTCGTAATTTTAAATTACTTTATTAACACGTGTATTACAAGTGTAAATATTGATATGTCCCACTGTCTGAAATGCATTTCCAAATTTTGTGCTAAAAAATTGAAATTTAAAATTTGGATTTGCATTCGTGATGCTCTATTGGTGACCTAACTTGTTTTTATGTAAAGAAAAATATAAGACTGGTGTACAGTATTACTGTTTATTGTCGATCTATCCCAGCATCCTTTCGCACAGGTAGTGAGCCTCGGTCTAGGTAAAGTCATGCAGTTTTTTTCCATTGCTAACCATTTACAATATCTTGACATAAACATTAAAATGACCGTCACAACTACAAGTTGAATCGTCAGCTACGATACATTTAAGTGCTACGTCTTTATAGCGCGATATACCAAGCACATATATAATTATCACATGAAATTATTACAGCCAATCACAGCGTCAATATCTCATTTTAATCTGGATGAAATGTTTCAATATAAGCCAGCAAATAAATGTCAGCAGCTCGTAAACATTTGTTTTGAATGTCTAGGCATAAAAATAGCTCAGATACAAAGTTCAATGTTGCTAAATTTATACCATACCTTATTATAGTATTCTTTTATCTACACTTTCACTATATAATATACAGTATACTGCAATAAATTATTAAGTATGTTTGCAGATGTGTATAAGAGACAGCATAGTATGGTTATTGACACGTCAGAAATGTTTTCTCTCTTTTTTTTCATTTTTTCCCTTTTTTTTACCTCCCAAAAGGGGGGGCCGGGGCCGGGCCGGCCCCCCCCTAAATCCGCCCCTGGTACAGTATTACTGTTTATTGTCGATTTATCCCAGCATCCTTTTGCACAGGAAGTGAGCCTCGGTCTAGGTAAAGTCATGCAGTTTTTTTTCCACTGCTAACCATTTACAATATCTTGACATGAACATTAAAATGACCGTCACAACTACAAGTTGAAACGTCAGCTACGATACATTTAAGTGCTACGTCTTTATAGCGCGATATACCAAGCACATATATAATTATCACATGAAATTATTACAGCCAATCACAGCGTCAATATCTCATTTTAATCTGGATGAAATGTTTCAATATAAGCCAGCAAATAAATGTCAGCAGCTCGTAAACATTTGTTTTGAATGTCTAGGCATAAAAATAGCTCAGATACAAAGTTCAATGTTGCTAAATTTATACCATACCTTATTATAGTATTCTTTTATCTACACTTTCACTATATAATATACAGTATACTGCAATAAATTATTAAGTATGTTTGCTTTAATATCATTAACGGAAGGCTTAGAATTTAGTAAATTATATATACAATGTTTGTGATACAAATGTATTATTAACACGCGATAATTTCATTGTTGTTAAGCCGGACATACACTGCGCCAGATGGTCATCGGCCAACAGGATTCTACGAAGAACGCAACATCACGATGTGCGCGCAACAGATCGTTTTTAATGGTAATTCATGGGGAGCAGAGTTGTATTTGACAATCGTATGACCATCTTACAGGCAGTGAATGCCCGGGTATAAGGAAGGGCTCAGGAACTGCTATGACTTGTCATTTACTTTGCTCTCCTTATCATTCTCCTTCCTTTCTCCTTTCTTTCTATTCACCAAATTCAACCCAGCTCTGTTTCTGGCAATTTCTATTGCATAAAACTGAATTCTTGTGGCTGAAACAAAAACATTTTTTTTTGAATAAATATTTTATTCTATTTCATTTATTTCTTCTATACCTTGAATGACCGGATCAGTGCAAAAAGCATTGTTATCCTCCAGGGCCCAGCAATACATACAATAAAATACAATAAAATAACAAAAATCGGAAAGCACATAGACAATCAATAATGGCAATAGAAATTAAAATTTAAGGATATATTCATAATAATAATAATAATAATAATAATACCAATATTAATAATTGTAATAATAATACCAATAATAATAATAATACTATTGTAATACTATATAATTACATTATTAATTATTGATAGTTAATAAATAATAATATGGAAATTAATTTAATAGGTGGCCAATGTACAGTATCAATTTTGTTGTGCGCAAGTTAATAAAATTGTAACTGCAACAGTGTTAATATCATACATTATAATTAAATACTGTAGTTAGACACACTGTCTGCAGAAAGCTAACAAATTTATGTAAACTCTAAATTGAAAGTTGGAGTGGGAAAGTATATTCAATTCACGACTAATGAATAATACAGTTTCTATACTCTTTGCATGCACTCCTAAATTGGCTAGTAATCAATTCATGAATTTTCATACAAAACAAATCTGAAACAGTGAAGGAATAAATTGTTTTCATTTGTGTTTGATTGGAATTTGAATTATTTGATCTATGTAAATTAGCAATTCAATTGTTAAATTAAATTTTTGAGTTGTTTTTTTTTTCAGAAGAATAATCTTTATTTTCACCTCATACAAAATACAGTACACAATAAAATATACATAGTAGGTAACAACATCGCTGATATATTAGTGGGGGAGGCTAAATAAGTTAGTAGTAAAATGCATAACTACCTAAAAGCTATAGCCCACTGATACAGAAATTGAATAATGTACAGGTAATAATTAAAAACACACATTATGATATATAAAAAAATAAAAACAATAACCATATCAAAAACAATAGTATCAATAAAAATAATAATAAAAACAATAATAATGATATTATAATAACAAAACAATATCATAATAAAAATAAATTTATATTTCCAGATAAAATGATTATGCATGTATTACAAATTAAAGAAAGTTTATCCTTCGTAACATCAATTTAGGTTAACTGTAATAAAAAAAAGTAAATGTGGATTAGTCACCGTACACAGAGTTCAGAGACTTTTTAAAAGAGGTTTTAAAACTATAGAGTGATAGTTTATTAACTAATTTTGGATCAAGGTAGGTAATATATCATATTATAATGATTAAAGAGAGGGGCCCCTACAGCCCAACGGGGACCCCACTCTCGGCCTGGGACCCCACAAAATTTGTCAAAAAAAAAATTTTAAATGGAGATGAAAAGAAAATTATATTCACAATTTTATGTCTGTAAGGTGCCATTTCCGGCCATCTGAAAGTGCCATATTCATAAATTTTCTTACCTCAGCCCCAACCATGGTCGGTCTGAGGTAGTATAGACTCTCCAACTGTGAAAGTCCCTCCCTGGCCTCAATTTACTGGATCCATATTATATCATTTATTCGTCGTTAAAAACATTTAAAATAACAATGCAAATCTAAAATCCCACGATGGAATTGGTCACCAGGATCCAAAAAGGGGGGAATGGGGAAGCTGACCTGTATTAGACTGGTGGGTACGGTAACCTTTTTTCCATCTTCCCCCCTCCCCCCTTCCAAGTTTTTAAATATTAAAAAATCTGTATCTCATTAACCCAAGTTTTTCGGCAAATATGCTTTTTGTGTCTAAGAAAAATCAGTTGTACGACATATAAAAAAAAATTCCACTGAAAAAAAAAAAATTCCACTGAAGCCTTACTTTAAGTGGGAAGTTGCTGACTGTTGAATGAGATTCAATAAACTAAAATACTTAACCTACCAAGAGTTGAGTTTTCTTCTGAGTAATCTTTTGAACAATCTAATCTTAGCAGGGTTCCAAAGTTGAAGTCTTCCACAGTACCATCAAAATGATTACAAAATGGCCTCCATTTCTTCAGTAATTAAATCAAGTTAAACTTTATTAACATCCCATGTGAAATCATACATGCAAAAATACAGATAAAGGTAAAATACATTAAAAATGGCTTAATCAATTAAATTAAATTAATATAATTTAATTGACTGTTTTAATAGAAAAAAACTTTTTAATAAGTTTTTTATAAGTATTCATTCATTCATTTCATTTATTCTTTATTTTGTAAACAAAGTACATATAAAATATAACTCTAAAACAAATATACATTATATCAAAATACTGTACAATAAATAAAATTTTAAAATCATTAAAAATTAAAGTATAAAATTAACACCCCATAATTGTCTTAATCAATTCAATTATATTAATATAATTGAATTGACTGTTAAGTTTTTATTATAATTAAAATCATTAAACAATAAAATATAAACTTAACACCCCATAATTTTTTTTAATCAATTCAATTATATTAATATAATTGAATTGACTGTTAAGTTTTTATTATCATTTAATAATTATAAGCATTACAATCATTAAACAATAAAATAAAAACTTAACACCCCATAATTTTCAAAGTAAACATAATTAAAATACTGTTACACTACTTCTCAACAGGAGTCAGAATTTATATTACAGTATTATGAAGAACTTTTTCAATTAATGTTTTCCATCTGTCATTTGCTGAGCTGTTCAGCAGGTGAGAATGAAATTAATAGAATAAAAGTTTATCTACCTACTTTTAATCACTTCATTTATATTGGGACTTTGAGAGTCTTAAAGCAGCCTTGATCAATTTGATTTTTGTTTTGCAAAATATAAAGATAGTGGGTGTCAGAGTTATTCATAACATAAGGTTAGCACCACCATAATAGAATTCCACACTTTGATTTTTAACATTAACGTCACATCCATGTTTACATATCCCCACAGCTTGCGGAGCCTAGAATACACTTTGACACTGACTGTGTTTAAAGAAAAATAATTTTGTTTATGGATACGATACTTTATTCATCCCTCTACGGGGAAAATTTCATGGCTGAATATTGTACTGTATATACAAATTTCTCTTGAAAAAACATTTATTTTTAAAAATCATTGGGAAAAAATATTCCCAATATTCATTGTTGAAGATCAGCATATATTTTTTTGGTTGACTTAAGCATAAATTAACACTTACTCACAGTATATAAATCAATGAATTCCTTAAACATAGTATAACAATTAATTAGAGAGTGCAGTTTAATTCAGTCCACTAAACTGGCTACCCCGGTGGCGACAGGTCAAGCCCCCCCATCAGACTGTGTGTGCACTGGACCTGAGTGTCTAGAAAACTGAGATCTCTGATCTGGGTTTTCAAGTCCTAGAAACCTCAGAATTCCCACCCCCCTTCCCCCACTTCACCTTCATGCCCCTCCCCCAATTTAAGACTCCAAGATTTGCCACTGCCCTCATAGGGGGTCCAGGGGATTTAGTCTTTACAAAAAATCAACTCACAAATTTAGCACTTTCTGTTTTCAAATCATCCTCATCAAATTTCTGAATGTTGAAGTCAGGAAAATCTTTGTTGAAATGTTCCAAAATCTCATCATCGTGTTTTGTAAGTTTTAAGCTCCTTGAATCAACTGAAGATATCAACTGAGGGAAAGAAAATAAAGTTGCTTAGTAGTGAACCCAGTAAATTGAAATAGAGGGGGCCTGGGGAGGAAATTTTACAGACAAAGTGTTCAGACCACCTCAGCCCTACCATAGTTAGGACTATGACACAATTTTATTTGGAGTTTGTAACAGTGGCGGTGCTATGGGGGGGGGGGTGCCAGGGTTACTACAGTTCGCAGGGGAGAAAAAAAAAATTATATGTATTTTCTATATAATAATAGATTCTAAAATCGATTAAATAAGCCTTTGAAACTCTAGCTCAAGGTGATATATAATATATAAAGGAGACTGTGATAGCAGTATTTTCTGGAATTTGAAGTTTTTTCATTCTGTACTAGATACATCACTATCTACAATCTACAACATTATTTATTAATGTAGTTTTTTTTTTTTTTTTAGCCAAGAGCATTGAGTGAATATACTTCCTTCTTTGATTAAATGAACTTAAAACCTTGTCAACACAGCCTTAAAACAGTTGAATCATTTCAGCTGTCCTGTTTCAAAATATTTTATCTTGGGATTCATAATAAAAATATGATTTATTATATTTAGATTGATTTGAGGAAAAATGTTGACAGAAAGTTAAGTTGTAGTCAAACTTAACAACTGACCAATCAGAAAGTGTTACTCAATAAGGTCAGGAATTATCGGAACATTCCATTGGCAAATTTTGAAAGTGCAAGACATTTTTTTTTCAATTCACTTACATTATAATAAACCTCTGCATGCTTGAATGCCTTCATCGCCCACTGCATTTCAAGGCTTGACTGCAAGAAATTAATGAACATTAAAAAAAATTCTTATAAATATAACAATCAATAAATAATAATATTAATAACAACAATGTGCTATTTATAGGAGTTTTTGCGAAGCGAAAAAAACGCGCAACCAATCAGAGCACAGGAAGCGAATCAACGCCTTGATTCGCGCAAATAAATTTGCCTAGTGGAACACCAGCTTAAATATGCTACATGCAGTATTTTCGTGATTAGTGGGGGCGCACTTCAATGCAATGCTAATAGGTGGTCACTTCTGTCATTTTTTTCCAGACAACACTAAAATGTTTTTTCACAAAGTCAAAGCCTATTCGTAAGTTACTACTAATACTATCTTTGACTGCATGAAGAATTTTATAGAGTAGGCCTTGGGCCAACTCCACAACCAATAATAACGAGCTATTTAAAACCTAGGCGTAGGCCTACTCTAAGTACTACCTTGGCTTGGCCCTAGCCTATCATCACCGAGGGCTTGGCCTAGAGTACTAAAGTAAGGGTCTGGCACTACAGGCGCGCCAACAAGGCTAGGCCTCTCTAGCTCGTGGTGGTGTGTTGTATAAATCTGGGCCTAGCTAAGATTCTTACACCAGCCTGGCCTAAACCAGCATATGTTTTACATCAACATTATATACATAGCCTAATAATCGACTCTATAATATGGTTCCTTACCAATGCTTTTAATTGCTCATTTGCCATTATTTTGTCATGAAGTAAACAACGTGATGAAATTTGCCGACCTACACATGGATGCGTTCTGCGTACATAATTCGTCAACGAAGCGTTTTCTGAACATTGAAAACGCGTTTTGGAGTTTACATTTTGGAAATGCTCTTAAAGTCACTAGAAAATGGTCTTCGTCGTCGTCGTCGTCGTCGTCGTCATCATCATCATCATCATCATTATCATCGTTTCATCGAGTTGATTACTGCACGGTCCGATGCCTTGTGTTCGCGTTCTGGTATCCCGTTGACGTCTAAGCCTAATCTGAGCTGTATGATTTTCTGCCATGAACAGAATTTAATGTTATGTCTATATTCGACGTGTAGTCTATTATTTCCCGTGTGGTTGTCTAATTATTGCGCGCTTATGTTTTATTATAAAGGTAAAATTAGCCACAAGGTGTTTTGTTGTTACAATGAGTCGAAAATCAGAACATCTGAACTAGTTTCAGCCGAATTATTTGATCATAAAAGGCACTCATCTAATTATTGAGACATGACCAAGGCAGTGAATATATTGACTGAAAGTTTGAAAATGTCGTATCTCATGATCATCATTGAGTCTGCTGAGTAGTTACGAGGCTCGTGAGCCGAACTTGACGTCATATTGCGATACCAGTATACATTCTGACTATCATCGAGATGTATAATCAAGATTAAGAGCTTGGTTTTCATTTGCAAGTGTTTGCATATGCAACAGTTTAAGAATAATCAATGAGAGTTTAATTAAGTAATCAATCAATCATGACTTTCACGTAAGAGAATGCCCCTTTTAAAAGTTGGATCGTGTTTGATCTTCAAAACAAGGCCTAGTCGCATTATTTTATTCAAACACAACATACTCAATCCGTTGTGTTCCACCACCTTATCTTCTATTTATAAAATAATACAAAATCTATTCATTACATCGGACAATTTTTTTTTTCACACGATGAAGCAATAATATGAAACGCCTTCCCGGAATTAAGCTGTTATAATTTACAATGTGCTTTATTGCAATAATCGAAAATTGGATTGATTAAAGTTACCAAAGTACTTTAAATATTATACTATCTGCCAATAAAACGGAAAACCTAAAAAAATTCAAAGTTTTTAATAGATCATCCAAATTTAGGCCTATCTAAAAGTTATTAACTTCTGATTTACAGACATTTAACTGAACAACTCATTTTAAAAACGTATACCAAAAATTTCTCCAGTATTTTTACATTGCCATATTGCATTATAAATGATTGTGTATCCACAATGTTGCTTATAAAAAATGTTTTGTGTTTGTGATGAATAAAGGTGGGATGACCCCCACAAAAGATAAAAAATCTTACCAGTAAATCTAAATAATCTATGAAATAGAATATAGCAAGAAAGGCATTAATGAACAGTTTATTAACAGGACAACTCTTTCTCATTCACTAACTTATTGTACTTTTATTTTTTTAGATCATGTCTGACAGTACATCGTTATCCTTTTTAAAACATAAAGCAAACGATCCTTTCCGGGATTTACGATCGGTGAGACTTGCAAACACAAAGTTTTGGTTTTACCTAAAATTATTTTATTAAACTTAACATATCCTATGCCTACAGTTTTCGACCAATCAAATCGGACTATAACAGTATCCAAGATTACACATTATAAGATACCCTACAGGGCTTCAATGTAAATTTTTCTGTAATCGTCAATATAATGTAACTCTCTGCACTTTGCCAACAAATGATGACTTTAGGCTATAGGCCTCAAGTATCACGCGAGTACGGAATTGGCTATAAATGTGCCAACTGGGCTTGGATCTAACATTACCTCAAATTCAATGCTTCGTTTAAATTCATATTTTTTTGTTATTGTTAATCGAGTCATTATTCTGATGTGTAATAATTAACTTTGTTGAGTACTCTAGTGAAAGAAATAAATGTTTAGTTAAAATTCGAAATCATAACACACCATATGTTGTATTAACACCGAATCTGTGAGCTGCCAAAGAATATCACATTCACACCAGTTTAAAAGCATGAGTTATTCGATACCGTAGATTTTGATTCTACATCAATTATGAAACATTCAAGATATTTGAAAAGACGGTAAAGCAGAATACTATCATTTATTGTAGAGTTGACCTGGGTGTTGTTAGGGCTTGTGTAGTTATAGCTACTGTCCTGTAAGTTGATCTGAAAGACATTAAAAGAAATAATCCCATAAGTCTTAGCAACTGTCGCAGGCCCACTTGTTCGTGTCTCCGGCTGACCTTTTAATATCGAAGGTGCCAGTGGTGTATTTAAGTAGGAGAGGACAACATTTTTACCCACCCTTAAAAAGTTGCAGAACAAAAAAACAAAACAAAAAAAAAATCTTCTAGAGGCCTATAAAATTGTCTCAAATTAACTATGAAAACAGATAAAATGTTATTAAAAATTCTGTAATAGCCATAATGACTCAAATCTTTCTTGAGATTCCTGTTAAGGTTGGTTGGAAGCAAGGACACCTTAATATCACGTAACCTCGTTTTAGACGCACTCAGCGCGCTCACACTGACCGTTGAATGACGGAAGCGCAAAAACAGATAAAGTGTTATTAAAAATTCTATAATAACCATAATGACTCAAATTTTTATTGAGATTCTTTTTAAGATTGGTTGGATGCGATGACACCTTAAAGCCCCATTACCGGCAAAATTTCACTAAAAACTGACTTTTTTTTTTATAGAAAATATTCATTTGCATTACCGTACTCCAATTATTATAAATCATGGAAAAATATTGGCTTGAATTTTAGTTTTACGCAAAAGAATAAAAAAAAATGAGAAATACAGACTATTTCTCATAAAATATTACCATTTTCTGGACGAATTCATCGTTACTGGCAAATTCAGAGGTTGTAGATCGCATCCACTGGAATACTTTCGCTTTTATGTATACGTTTATACAGTCAATAAAGTGCGCCCTCTCTAATGAGATTAGTTTTTGTACTTCGTATCTCGCACAATGTGGTCGTTCGATTAAAGCTGAGATATGTTTGTCAAAATCTCAGTCAGAATTAGTTTTTTTTTAACAAATTTGAAATAATTCCTATGAAATATTATATTTCACAAGTGTCAATACTAGCAACGGAAAATATCATGTCGGCCGTTTTTATGTGTGATAACAGAACCTAAATCGAGTTAAGGCTAGGCCTAGCCTAGCAGCGCTGGATAGGCTAATGTTTTCGGCGCCTACGATATTTCTTCTCACGACCTATCGCAAAATTAAAACGAAAAATTCATCCGCATTTATTTTTTGTGTGGAACACAAAATCAAATTTCAGTCTTATTTTACATTTTTTTCATTCTTAGGAATGTCTAAATTCAGTTAAACTAGCAATTCCGTATTATATTTATAAATCTTTATAACATTATACAAAAATTAGATTTTTCTTAAAAGCTTAAATTTGGCCGGGAATGGGGCTTTAAAATCACTTTCATTTTAGACGTACTCAGCGCGCTCACACATTGACCGTTAAATGACGGAAGCGAAAAGGAGATAAAATGTTATTAAAAATTCTATAATAACCATAATTACTCAAATCATTCTTGAGATTCTTGTTAAGATTGGTTGGATACGATAACGCCTTGATATTACGTAACCTCATTTTAGACGCACTCAGCGCGCTCACAATGACCGTTGAGTTCGGAAGCGCAGCTGCATGCTACGTCTGTACGAGACGTACAGGCACAGGCACACACATAATGACCACAAGCCCGAGCACCATCCACTCATTAATTATCAAATTTATTAATGATTCAAAATTGCGAGCGCTATACGAGGTAATACAATCTGTGTTTAAAGTGATCAATATTTACATTTTATAACTCACCTTTATAGTAATATCTGTTAAGAATTAGAGAAATGCGCCTCTAGAGATTGCCTTCACTCACTAGTAATACAAATATTGCTCATGCTTTAGTTACTCGTGTGTGAGGCGCATATTTTATATAATTAGTGTATGGCTTCGTCCAGCAACCTACGTAACAAATATTCAGACGAAAGATATTTATTATCGATTGGAAAGGTCTGAATATATCAGGTAAATTAGGTAACACCTTACCCACTCCTTAATACAGGGAGTCACGTGATTACGCAGTGTAGTAACCTCGTTATTAGGAGTGCGGACTAGAGATAAAGTGTCAGAAAACAACTGATGGTGAGTCTTCAGTCCACGCTAGAAAGAAAAGAGATGATAAAAAACAGTGATCAGAAAAGAATTCGCTTATTATTAACATTTTTACTAAACGAGGATTCACTTATTAATCATAAATGCCTAGAATATGAGTATTTCAACTCTGTGAGCCCATAATTGATTCTACGCTTCGTTTTTATTTTTTATAAAACTGTAATTTTACTAATATGTTACTTACTAAGGGGTCGGTGATCTCGGGACTAAAACAATTTGTCAAGAATGGAATTTTACTGTAGGCTACTTACACAGGGGTTGGTGATCACGGGGGTGTTTCTTTTTTATTAGAATAATATTCTCAAGAATGGCATTTTACAGTTAGGCTACTTACACAGGGGTCGGTGATCGTGGATCTGTTTGGATTAATCGTTGGTATCAATAGACTACACGAACCGTTACGTTGATTAACCTAATATTGTAATAGAAGCATTAAAAGAGATTTTGAAAAATATATTGAAGATTATTAGCATTTTTTTTTTAATAAAAAAAGAATCTAATTCTAAGAAAATTATGTTGGCCTATGAGGATTTAGGCCAATATTTTGTATAAAAGTATACAATAAATCTAGGCTAATCGATTTTTATGAACATATATTATGAAAACAACCGAAACGTCCACTGATTAATCTCAGATAAGATAGTATAATACATACTCCAAGTATCGAAATGTACGCCATCGTGTCGGGATTCAATATTTCGACATTAATTATGTCATTATCAGGAATGATTCCTGATATGTATTATACTATCTTACCGTATATGAAAACAACGCTAACATTTTTATTCATTTTGGTTAAGCAAAGCCAGCAACAAGCGTCGACTTGACGAATACCGGCGCTTATTAATATTTCTTATTGTAATAATTATTGTATCAAAAAATAGTGTAAGATTGTATACTAAGGCGCTTGTACTTATTTATATTCATGTGCCTTTGGCGTTTGTTCGGCTTCTTTGTTAGAAGTGGATTTTCTAGAAGATTACATTATTTAATAGGGAAAAAAGGAAAAAAATTGATTATCATGAGATGGTGATTTATTATGATCTTACGGCGTTCCCCAGTCTGTTGTAGAGTGGTTTGATATTATCTTCCGCAATATCGATTTGACACGGGAGGTTGGATGGTACTACATATGTCGCCATCAATCCAGCGGCCGATGCTGTAATGGAACAAATATTGTGGGTTACTAATAAGACATTAACATCAACACAGGTCGAAGTACTATGGATGTTTTATTTTGTTAGATTTTTATTTTACCTGTTAGGCCGGTTCACCGTCCATACATATACACACATATATATATGTATATATATATATATATATATATATGTATATATATTTATATTCTGTTTATTACGACGCATGAGCTCGGTAGACTGCTTATCTGTTTTTTGATTGGAGGCTCTCGTTATATTTATATATTTATATATATATAATTTTTATTATTATTTATCATTATTATTATTATTATGTTATTAGGAAAACGTGTATTGAGTGTGACATGCAGTTGAATAAGTTGCTCAAAGTTTGTGTCCTGGTTCGCAAACAGACCAAGAAATGAAATAAAAAGTTAACTGGTCTAATTTCAACGTTATTCACAATTTAAATAGATAAATATAATAAAAATGACTTTTAAAACCTCACCTAATATAATGATTACAAACTTCATTTTGCTTTAAATCTGAAATTGTTCTTGATAGACCACCAGCAATTCGAACTTTCTTTTGCAGAAGTTAAAAATGATGATTTTCTATATAATTTTTCTCACTTTTATAGAAGTGAAGTTAATTTTCCCAGAAATATTTAGGAGAATCTTTACAATACCCCATTGTCAGGTTCTTAAAATGTGTTGCGTTATTTTTAGTAATGTCAAATTAAATAATAAAGAAAATTAAAAGTTGAGTAAACAATAAAGAGTCATATTTTAGGGAAGAAATTCATATCCATCCATTAAATTTACAATAATATTTACTTGATACAAAATTGGTATCGATAGCGGGACCAAGTGGTACTGACGTATAAAAATGGTGTATTGTGCGTGTCTACTGAATCGTATTGGTATATTATCTATATACTGTAACCGGTTTCTATTATCCAATGAACATCGAACATTGCAACAAGTACTTTTAATGAAGCTGACAAAAGTTTCTATATACTAAATCCTATTCAATTATATTGAGATTATGATATCGAGTTTGTTATTTAGTATTGTTATATTTTTATGATAATACTATCACAGTTTGAGCTTCTAGCCTTTTCAGGAATATGATGTATTTTTTCTTACCTTAGTTCATTAAAATACGGTAGAAAAGTTACACACATAGGCCTATAGGCCATAGTCGCATTTTACTCCTCTGTCGGTGTCTCATGAATATCGGCCCCCTTCTCGGTGAATTCGGTCTCCCCTCTGCATAACGTATAGTGAATTTGAGGCTCCCCAAATGGAATTGTCTTTAGTGAATTGGCACCTAAATTTGCCCCTGTTCCAGAGCTTTTCTACTTATGTAAGCCTACGTTTGCAGCCCGGTTTGCAGGAGTAATTATTGCACAACACACACAAACGCAATATATTCGGATATCGTTACACATAATTTATTATTTCTGTAGTACAGCCCAGGTCTGTGTGAACATATTTATTATGTATAATGCATATCATTTTTATTGTGATTTCTTTCGGATTATATCCCTTATCAGAGGCGGATTTAGAGGGGCGGGCCGGCCGGCCGGTCACGTCTCCCTACCTTTTGGAAAGTCAAAAAAAAAGAAAGAAAAAGAAATAACTGATCGCACAAAACGCCTCAGAGGTTTATTTTCGGGCGTCTAGAAAAAAAAATGCTGAGGAATGACTCCGGACCCCCTAGGTTAGTGTTGTCTCATCGGTCCCCACTTTCGGCCCTTATTCGCACTCCCCCATTTTCGGACATCTCTAGATCCGCCCCTGCTTATGGTTCAAGTATGCCTACCTAATGAAGTTTAGTATAATAGAATTAGTTTAGAAATGACCCGTTGAATGTTCAGCTAGATGACTGGAATCTGATAGTCGTACATTGTCACACACTATTTAACGCTGAATGTTTATATGTCTTTAGAGTATAGGGATTGAGCATTGCCATGCAATCGGATGCCGAATGCCATAGGCCATAGGCTTCCTGATAAGAATAGGTGTGCGCACATTTTCTTGCAATAGGACGCTGGATGTATGACGTGGTTGCGCATTGCTATATGCCATCGGATACTGAATATCCATAGGCATAACTGTATGAATGTGACTAGGATTCTAGGTGGTTGCGCATTGATGCAATCGGACGTTGAATGTCCATATATGAGGTGGTTGCGCATTGCCATATTGCAATCGGATGCTGAATATATCCATAGGCATACCTGTATAGGAATGTTCATATATGACTAGGAATCTAGGTGTAGTGCACCTTGTTATGCAATCGGACGCTGAATGTCCATATATGATGTGGTTCCGCATTGCCATATGTCATCGGATGCTATATACATAGGCATACTGATAGTATAGGGTTGTTCCTACTGACTAGGAATCTAGATTGTTGCGAATTGTCATGTAATTGGCCTCTGACTTTGTCATAGATGACCAGCAATCCATATTGTGCATCGTGGATTTTGCGAACATTGGATGGGCTTCTTTTCGAGGCTGCTTTTGCAAAGCAAAGAGGGGTGGTTCTTTTCAAAATGAATGCTGTAAATTTTGGGAATTACTACTATAAAACAGCAGTGATAGAGCCACTTTAACATCAATCTGTATCATGAATCGGAGTGTATTACTATTAACCGGCATTAAATCACCTAAACTACTGTATAAACCAAGCATGTTTTCAATTTATTTTGTTTCTCTGAAATTCATGTAGGGCCTACAGTACAGTGTATGTGTAGTGTGCTATCGCGAAAAGATGCCCAGCTATCTTGAAAAACAGCCCATGGGCTTCTTTTAGAGATGAGCTTCTTTCCGAGGTTACTTTTTGCGAACTAAAGAGGGGGTTTCAATTCGAGATGGGCTTCTATTCGAGGTTTTACGTTATGTGACCATGATAATAAGTTGGAAGCGCGTTGAGACATTAATTTAGCGGAAACTTCAAATTGTCGAACTTTTATAATCATTATCATTTAATAATATTAATTAAACTATATATTTCTACTACTGTCATCAAAATGCTAAAAAAACAAATGTTATTACTAAGGTCCCACAAAAAGATAGCGTAATTGTACGAAAAAACACGCGCGTTTGTGGGTCACGCGCTTATTCCTAGCCCTGTTCTGATTGGTCAGTTGTTAAGTTTGATTTCACTACGGAAAGGTCCATTATGTTCTACTAGAAGTTTATATTGATTTATTTTCTAATTGTCATGCTAACTTTTCAATATTAATAAATTCGTTTTTATTATGAAAGTATGTGTTTTTACGTTCTACTAATCAATTCCCTGGAGTATGACGGGTTATCTCTAATACAAACAAAATTTGCATATTTTCAAATCAAACTAATTAATTTAGGCTTATGCACGCAATGTAATGAATAAATTTTCAAGATGCAGGTTTCGCGTTTGTAACAACAAATATGAGCATTGGTTTCATAATTTATGAACTGTTAATTGTAAGCAATAATTTCAATTTTTCATTGAACGAGCGCCAAGGATATTACAAGTGAACTTAATCACTGTCCTACGTGGCATATCCATTTAACACCAGAGGACTTAATGGACCAGTACACCGGGGTAACCCCCTACTCCTCTCGAAGGATGTACTGTGTTCTTTAAAGTGCACACGAGCCAAATGCGTACACTGGGCCTACGGTTGAAAGTCCTTATCCGAGAAGACTTGTTCCACCACCGGAACCATTGGAGAGTGAGCCGTTCGAACCAGCGCCGATATTAGAGCTGAAGGTTAAGGTTCCCCTGACTTAACCGCTCGGCCAATCAACTCGCCAATACGGAAAAATACCACAGAGGTTTGCATAAACATAGACATTGATTCAGTCAAATATTATATTACAAACCACTATAGATCGTCATATTAATTTAATAATAAAGAATTACCAGTAACTTTTTAACAACAAGTTATGTGATACTGGCCTTCTTTGTAATGCCACTTTTCCTGTAATTTTCTGCATATTTTGTCAACATTATTAATGTTCCGCGAAATGCAACAGCGTATGCGTTATAGTAATCTGTTGCGTTCTTGTTTATATAGTTTAATATAATTTTATATTGGTGCACTGCTTTTATAATAGGCCTAATACAAAACTATGATCACCTGTTCTGTAAGGTATAATCATCAAAACGTTAAATAAATAAATAGGCCTAAATATTATCTGTAACAGCAAATCTCCAGATTTTGAGAATAACCCAGCAAACACAAAACGTTGTTATAACGTTCTCGAATGTTGTAGTTAGGTTCGTCAGAAAATAACGTTCACGTAACGTTGTAAGAACGTTCAAACGTTGTGACATTGTAAAATTAGGTTATAAGTACGTACATATGGTTGTACAAAATAACGTTTTTATCACCAAACTGTAACGTTATAACGTTCTTATAACGTAATATTGTTAGCTGGGAAGATTAAGACTAACCGAAGAGATAGAGCATGAAGTCTAGGCCCTTATTAAAAGTGGTTAAATTATGATATCAAGGAGTAAATTAGTATTTTTTTTTGTACAATGGAGTGTCCAGATGCGTACAAATAGTAATTTAACATGTACGTATAGTGAACGCAGTATAGAGTGGGGATTGTTTTCTCGGTGTACTGCCCATGTTACCACCAGACCCCGCTGAAAATAAGTCTTAGAACTTTCGTGGGTTATTCTTGGTGTGTGTTACACCAAAGAAATCTAATCCAATCCAATTCACTGGAACGACGGCTTAAAATCCTTTTCCATACATTGTATGATGACTATACGACATATACAGTTATGTTGTAATATTACCATAGCTCAATCATACTGACTGGCAGAGAAGTAATATTTTTTTTCTGAAGTAAAATTTTGCGGTTGTTTCTTTCACACTTTTTGCGAGGTTGTTTGCAATGATGTGCTCCATTATTTCATCCCCAGTGACAAACAACCCATTCATTATTAATTTCTAATAATTTTATCCTTTTATTGTACTGTTATTTAACTCCAGTTGCCAACAATTCAATTTTTATTGCCAAAGGCATTTGTTTCTGAATTTGCATGATAAACATAGCTATATAGGCCTGTGCATTTAATTAATTCACGGATATGCTAACCATACTCCCTAACCCTGAAAACATGGCTTTGGGTACTTTTTTGTCATAAAAGAATGCTTAAAAACACTGTGGAAATCATTCTTTTTTGTAGTGGCAGCCACTAATTTGCATATTTAACTTAATTATATGCATAATAATTAATCCACAAATATGCTAATGATATTCTCTACCCCTGAAATCATAGGTAGCACATTTTACTTGAAAATGAATGCATGCAGAGTTATTGCAAGTAATCGATTTTTCTTTATTGGCGGAAGCCAATTTGCATATTTTACATGGCTATATTGGCCTCCTGTGTGCGTATAAATAATTCATACATATTTAATATATGCATATTTAACATAATTATATTCATATAATTAATTCACAAATAAGCTAATAATATTCTCTAACCATGAAAACATAGGTATGAAAACGTTACTGATGATTTAATATTTAGATGCAGAGTTATTGCGAATAATCGATTCTCCTTTATTGGCAGAAGCTAATTTGCATATTTATGCAAATTATGCGACTTCTGCTTTGAAATTTGTGCCCCATTTTGGATATGTCATTCAGCACAACCTTATAAACTAGAATCAGCCATAAAACAAAAAAATGCAATTTTTTTGACTCAAAGCTCTAAATCTGCTCATCTGGAAATCTTGAGCGTTGCGTTGCGTTGCAGGGTCAGGAAACCACTTGAGTACACAAGTTTTTCAAACGGGGTATAATCTTTTTATTACGAGTAATATCGCAAGCTGTCAGTAAGATTTTCACCTGGTAGAAAATGGTTTAGCCTTACATGTTTTTTATGGGATTCCCAAGCCGAAATTAGGCATAAAAACGTGTTTCGCTTTAAATTCACGTAAATAAATGATTTAGCTTTAGTTTAATACAAAATTTAATCTACTTTGATCATAGACAACGTTTTTTGGCGGCATGGGTCTTAGCACGTGATGGTTTCCTTTCAACGGATAGGAGAGCACTTAATCGCTATCCTGGATGTTAGTCCAGGAAGGCGATCGCGCTTCTTAAACTGGTGGTGGACTGCGACTGCATCGGAAGTACCTACAAAATCGGATTTTTTAACGTTATATTTGTTCGATTCGGAAAATCACTGTAATACCGTAAAACCTCGAATTGAAGCCCAATGGAATTAATCTCGAGAAGAAGCCCCTCTCGAATTGAAGCCCCCTCTTTGGTTTGCGATAGCCTCGAAAAGAAACCCATCGGCTTCGTTTCAAGATAGCATAGGCTTCTTTTCGAGATAATACAGGACATATAACTGTACATAAATTTTAAAGAAACAAAATAAATTAAACATACGCTTGGTTTCTACAATACTTTAGGTAATTGAATAATTGTTAATACACCATGATACAGGTTAATGTTACAGTGGCCCTATTTGTTGCTTTATAGTATTATTTAACAAAATTTACAGCATTCCTTTTGAAAAGAATCCCCCTTCTATACTTTACGAGAGTAGCCTCGAAAAGAAGCCCATCTTTTCGAGGCTATTGGCTTCAATTCGAGGTTTTACGGCATTACGATAGTCTCACCTATGCACGGTACTCAACGACGTTCCAGTACCCAGCCGACTTTTTTTTAGCATCGACCTTAGTTTACCTCCTGTCAGTTCTTGCACGCACAGCCGGCGTACACAGATTTTTCCTGTGGTTAGGTATAGATCAATGGGAACATTGTAGAACTGCCTGCAATGCCATGGACACTTCGGTAGTTATCTTGGTATAACGTTTTAAATAAAATTTACTGTACATATTGTTTTTATATGTACACGGATAAGTTCTATTATTTGGAAAAGAGGGGGTTTTCTCCTATCTATAAAAGTAGTCGATTCACGTCGTTAGTCTTTATTGATCACTTGCAGCACCTTAGTTTATGATGACATTGGTTTGGTTTTGACTTAAGGTTTACAGATGCACAACTAGTCGTTTCTCCTGTAAATTTCATTCTGAAATTGCTTTTATAAGTAAGCTTAAGTATAAGAATTGGATCTTTGACAAGTGCATTTCCGCAATCAATAGATGTAAAGAATCTCTAGAATGAATCAATAGATAATCTTGTCAGGACGACTAGAATTATTTTTATCACCTGAGCGGGATCAAACGGTTCCCAAACAGTTGGTTATCTAATACGAAACGGATCAGTGACGTTTGGGGCAAAGATTCGATTGAAACGGTCGAACATGAATTGCATGATTTTCATATGACAATTTAAAGAGAAGATGTACACTAACATGAGTGAGATAGGAGTTCAATTTTCTTAAGGTAGATCGTAAAGAGTGAGATATTGACGGTAGCCTTTAGCAATTACAATTAACTTTTATTTATGACAACAGCTTAGAATACTATCGGAGGCCTACTGATAACTGCAGATGTAATTTAAGAGTTTTCTTTCATTGCACATTTAAAATGTTTGACAGCTCAACGGTCATCCAATGTCTATATTTTGGTGTTCAGATACAATGCAAAAAAGGTAATGTGTTGACCGGTATTGCTGCACCTTACCTACACAGGGGCTTCATCGATTAAGACACGTGAGGCGATATGTACAGTATAGGGCCGAATAATTATATACAGGCCTATGTGATTACCGTACTTATTTAAATAAACAACCCGATTCAAATAAAGCTCCCTCCCTCTTTTTTTCTCGAATAAACACCCCTCAATGACTAAATACATGTAATGTAAGCAACACCGTTCTCATCACATTCTATTAATGTTATACTCCAGTGAGAATTACATTTTTTTTAACCTGGATGGGATCACGTAATAACACATCTTTTTTTTTTTTGTCTTTCGTTGGTGTTTCACACCTGTATTGTCATTCCATGTAAATATACCAATAATACGTTCTCCAATGTAATACACAATTCTTATTTATATACATGCACAGTATCTTACAAGTTTTACATAGTACTCATGCTTATATACAATATAATTAAAAGGACTGATAAAATTAATTAGATCAATTCTATCAAGGATTTGATTTTAATCATTGCTTTCACTGGAATATATAATTTTTTTTTATCCTTTCCCTCTGTAACATAAAAATCTTTTTTGAAGTCTTGTTTTTTCAAAGTCTCTTCCACTTACTTCTTAAATATATATTTATATATATATGTATACATATATATATATATATATATACACACACCTACACACACACACACTCATCCCCCCCCCACATACACATATATACACACACATACATATATATATATATATATATATATATATATATATATATTCATTTTATATGTACATAATTTCTTTCAATTACCATATCCTATTTAATTTACCTTAGTATTTTTTCTAGAAAAGAAAACATTTGTACTACGAATACAAAATCCTTACACCAAAATAGTGAACGCCTCTCTCTCGAATAAACGTCTCCATCGAATAAACGTCCCCTCAAAAAACCCTTCTTAACAATGAACGGCCGGGGTGTGTATTACAACGGTATATCAAATCATATCATATCATACCACATGTTTACGTTATATTCCAAGACATTAATAGACCTTTTATACATTGATGATGTATGCGTGGGTATGCACATTATTCATGCCTGATTTGGTGAGCATGTTTTATTGCCCTATTAATACTAGTTATCATCCATAATAAACATTGGTACAATGGAATAATATTAGACTTTTAAATTACTGTATATTAGTATACGAATTTCAATATTTTGTTTATTTATTCAATTTCTTACAAGCGATACATTCGCCGAATAGAAGAAGTAATAGGGAGGTTTCGCAAGCCTAACGATAACGATAACGAATACGGTTACGTTATCATTTGTAGTCAATCCATCACATATATAGTAGCTTACCCGTCGCAAAGTAGGCGATCCGTGACTTTTAAATGAATCAACGATTATATACAGCTGTTATATGTATTGTTAATTATGTTTGAGGCGAGAATGACGATAATGAAGATGAAGTAGGCCTATTCGTTATCGTTTTTCGTAAGGTTGCGAAATCTATTACAGTATATGTACCGTAACCAAGGTATCCTAAATATTGCAAAATGTCGTGTAATATGTTGTTCGGCCTGATGACGAACACGTCTTGTACATGAACTCCTGGAATCACTGCAAGAAGAAGACTTTAACATTGTAAATGGAGGTTACCTGAGAACTCAACCACATTTCCAATAGGCCTACATGTTTAAACGAATCCTTGAATTTGTTCGTTGCCACACTTTGTGTTCTAAATAGGCTAAGACACACATTTATTTTAAAACACCAAGTAAAACCATAACCAAATTCGATTATGAATAATATTTACTTTCTTTGTACTTAGAAATTACATTACATAGGTCAAAAGGTAAAGATAGGAGAGTAACCCATAACTTGCAGCGTCATTGTGCTGAATTGCGTATGGTCGTGGTCCATGACTACCTAGCCGCCTTAAAGAAGAGGCACTTATAGTAAGTAGCTAAATAGTCACATCATTCCACAACGACAGGGAAATGAACCATAACATCGGGGTAGCCTTACTCTTCCGAAAGATGCAGTGGGTTCTTAAATGTGCACACGTGCCAGATATAATACACAGGACCTCCATTTTAAGTCCTTATCCGAGAAGACTTGTTCTACCAACAAAACCATGGGCGAGGAGCGGCTGCAACCAGCGCCGATGTTAAGGCTGTAGTCGCGGCGTCTCTGCCTTACTGCTCGGCCACTCGACTAGTAGAAATTACATTACAATGCAATTACATTAAATTTCTGATAGTTGTAGGCCTAGTCGGCATGTTATGATGGATTGGATCGGATTTAACGCACAAAAATACAAGGGAACCTAAGAAATAAATAGAATTAATCAAAATGCACTATGATAAGGGAACAGCTAAACCGACCAATGATAACAATCTCAGAAAGGGGTTGAAGGCGCAAACAGGTTCTGTTAGTCGAATCATTATTCACCATTATAGTCGTTCATTCGGTGACCAACTTAAGTGGGAGGCACGTTACGCTTGGCACTCCAGTATGCTGCTTTGCCGAGACTTCTCTTAGCCTCTTCGCAACTAGCACGGAGCAGTTCAAAATGAAGATCGCAGGATTTCTCAATTCTTTCATGATTATATGTGTTGTTTTTCTTATCAAAGGTAAGAAACGTACATAATTTCGTTTCCGTGTGGTCACGTGGTGGTACAATTATTGATGCTGTGGTACTCGGTTTTGATTCAGGAGGTCAGTCAGTCGTACATTATGTGGAAACGCTGAGGTTTGGTAACATTACTTACCCCAGTGGAACATATTTTCCCTCCATTATTGTCGAGCTCTTTGGTGTAGGATGGCGAAGTACCGCTTAGTAACACACAAATCAAACTTATATTGGCAGTTTATCAGAGTTATAAACGCTTTAATTTAATCATATCAAGTAACATATTCAGCCAACAATTTACGTTACAATAACGTCAATAAATAGTATCTATAACGTAATACAACTAAATAACGCTGAACTTTGCTTCAGCGTTGTTAAGGATATTTTCCGACATTAACCCATGTTTGTAATAATGTAATTTGCGAATGTAATTATAACGTTTTTGTATTTCCTGAATAGTTATGGGCTCACCCTAAATATTAGGCCTGTATGGGGCTGATACATCACATTTTGAGAAACGAGAGTTATTGATATCAAACTTATCTGATGTAGGCCTTAATAAAGTTTCATCATTGAATTTAAGCAGTGGCTAAGAATCCGGTCACGTACGCTATCTCGGTAATGGTGAGTGTCCCTAACTGTTGCCAATCCGAACCTTCTTTATCATTACCGAGATAGCGTACGGTACCGTACCTCTAGACACATTGTTAAATTTGCTGCTCATGTTCAGTTAGGAATCAATCATTTTCTACGATTTTTTAATGATTTTTAATATGATAATTAATTTTACTGTCTGATTAATGGTTTAGTCAATTTCCAGTCTTAAAGGAAACATATAGCCTTTCAACAGTTAACAACACATCTATATGGTTTGGTTTCTCGTGTGTTAGCATTATAATCACTAGAGATTGAATATCCTTATCGACCTTCCTATAAACATGCATACACGTGTCCCTATATCCATATAATAATACAAAATTGCGTTATATTCTCGCAAACGCGTGTAAAATATCAATTCAGCAGAAGCTGTATTAATTTTAAATTTAATGATTAGCAAATACTATGATATGAACATGTCCATAACTGAAAAAGAAACTTTTATGTTGAAGAGCTATGACGATTATAACACGATGTTCCTATCTAAGCACTGTTTATATAGGCCTATATAAATATTCTTACTATGATTTTCCAGCTGCGACCTACAACCTTTTCTAAATAAATAAAACATAATAATTAAAAATGTTTATAGTGCAAATTATAAAACAATGTTTTAGCTTAACCACAGCTCCATTATGTGTGAGCGTTCCAGTCTTTGTATGAGGGGGGGGGGGGTTATAACTGCACGTATATCTTATTTTTTCAGAATCCGACGAATATGAATAATGGATGTAGGCTTAATCTTCATTCTCCATAGAAACACATGTAATAAATGCATTATTCTATTAATAAACAGGTATAACCACCTCAGGTGTCGTGCATTTACGTCTTCCACTTAACAGTGCTACCAAATTAGAAATTAATGTAATAAATATTTTCGTTTCATTTCTATATAGTAGACGCTTTCTCATTCTTTCGTGGGGGTTGTGGTGTTAAATTATAATTTTACTAGTGAGTTGATAGAATTTTTTTTTTTACCATTACAAATATTTATTGTGAGATTTATATCGGGTTGTAAGTGATACGAATTCAAAATAATGTGATCTCGATTCTTGGCTAAAACTTCGTTCATACCGAATCGGAATTTTCGGATCTGAAGGCCTACCCAACCGATCAGAAAATCAAATCGGTGAGTGTGTGTGTAAGAATACGGTCCGAATTTCGGACCGGATCCGATATGATTGCAGCTTATTAATTCGTACGACAAAACATTATTTTAGTGTTGATGCTGTATTGGCGCAGTAGCAGGTAATCTTCCAAGTATTATAACAATAAACAATATTGCGGGCCCATTTTTGGTTATAAGCTTCTATATAATTACTCAGGTCTCGGGTGAGACCCAGTTATTGATTACTGTATTTATTAATTTAATTATTACATTAATTATTAATTTAATTATTACATTGATATTTGCTGAAGCTTAGTCTTACAGTATGAGATTTATAAACAAAACTCTATAGTGAATCCTGTTAATTATAAAGGTGTGAAGAGTAGCAATGAAATTATACCTTATTATCAATGTATTATAAGGTCAGGCGCTGGGGAATACAAGTTTGTCCATTAAGATTTATGGCAAACCTGTTACTTATAATAACGTCCTCATCATCGTCGTCATTATTATCACCACCACCACCACCACTCATCGTCTTTTTCATCCTCATCATCATCATCATTATCATCATCATCATCATCTATGATATCTCTCTAGATGATGATGATACAAGTTCGTCAATTAAAATTTATAGCAAACCAATTATAATCGTATATTTTCCGCATCATCATTTCCATCATCGTCGTCATCATTATTACCCCACCACCAATCAGCGTCCTCTTCATCTCCGTAGTTATCATCATCATCGTCGTCGTCATCTATGTTATCGCCATTGAACTAGTATGTCGTACTTTGGTGAGTGTGTTCTGAAAATAGTAACGAAGATCAGTTTTAATAGTCTCAATTTACGTGAACGATAGGTTGTAAAAAACAATTCCGCTGGGGGATTTGTTCGCTCTAAACTGAGCTGATATTTAAGTCGTACAACTTCAGCGTCGAATTGGTTGATCGTTTTAACCAATCAAACACAATTAACAACAATGCAGCAATTTATGGGGAGATTGGATACCGTGCAGTTTGCTATTTAAAGTTGAAAAAACCCCAGTTTGTTTATACGCAATTGCATAATATCGCAATAGTTTCATATATGTGCGTGACATATCCTATTTACATTTTACAAATGACATTTGTTTTTTTATAGATAAGAATAGCTAAATACTTTATTAAAACTGTAAGTGCAATATTTGAAATGCAAAATAAGTCAATCCTATCGATTACATCACTGTTGTTTATATTATTATTATTAAATTTAATCTTAAAGGAGTTTTTAATGTTATTTTAATTTATGGTTATTAAATCATGGCTATTTGTATGGAAGTATGTCAAATGATCATATTGCTCATTAATTTCATTATCATTGCATTCTTCTTAATAAACGTGCTTTCGTAGAGTGGTTTTTGTTATTTTTTCATTAACTTAAGGAGGTCGGTCTAAACAAATATACCCTAAATATGTCATTGTCCTCTTAATACTACTTGCTTCTCTCTCCTCCTCTCGATCTCTGTTCTTCCTCAAAAAATGGTTCTATATTTCCTGTATATTAATCATGTGTATACCGAAATGAATATAATTTACGGATGTCCTTTTGGAAAACGCTTACCCTGTACCGTTCGTTCAGATTGTTATTTTATCTCTACTCATTATAATTGTTAGGCCTACTAGTTGATTAATGGGTAGAGTGTGCCGAGAGGGGAAACAGCCGAGACAAGTGCCCATATAGGAGGCCGGATCGCTCTAGTGTGAAACAATAGATACAATAAAAGGAGTGATGAAAAATGTCATCCCTTTTGGAAGAATTATCTTTTAGATTATCTTCTAATAAGGCCTAATTAAAAGGTATACATTTCAGAGATTCATCATTACCACCTGTATGCTCCTGACGTGTGTGATAATATGAGGTCCGGGGTTCGAAACTCTTGCTGTACAAACCACTTGTGTCTTTGGGCTACGGTTTTCTCTGAAGTACAAGTGGATACCTGGTACAGTAGGTTCGAACACAACTGCGCTGAGTACTAGCAGCAATACTATGGAATTCTCCCCCAGGGAGCTGAGTATGTGTTCCATACGTGTTTGATTCAATGACCGGGGTAGTAATGTGAAGAGGCTTTATGCACGAAGCGCTATATAAGACCGACATATTACTATTATTATCTAACTACCAATAATTCATAAATCAATATATACTAAGTACAATTGATATTAGGCTTGTGTTGTTACCGTAACTCCCGGGACAATCATCACACCAAGAAAGTATAGGAATGTATAGAACGTAATAATAATAAACCAAGTCCACTGCGATATGAAAGTATAATACATACTCCAAGTATTGAAATGCACGCCATCGTGTTGGATTCAATATTTCGACATTAATTATGTCATAGTATCAGGAAAGGCCACTGCGACTTTTGAAAATTACAATCTGTGCGGCTAAATCTATTGACCTTAATTTATTTAATCTTACATATGATATTGCTTTTCCTTAAAAATAATGAAAGTACCGTCTACCTATTACCGTTGTAGATATTAAATATCTAAATTTTAAATTTACCGAAAATCACTTTCGATTTACATGATAAGAAAAAAAAAATGTCATGTAAATTATATTTAGACTGCGAATCAAAATCGCGACCTTGCCTTGCACGCTTAGACCGACGATCATTGGAAATATTAAATTTTTACGAAATTTACTATAATAATTTAACTTGCTCTGAATGATAACCTAAAAGTGGTTGATACATTGCTATTTCATCTGAATACGAGAATTATAATATGCCGGTATGTTTTCATCTAAAGATAAGAGATTATTTCCAAACTTCCATCTAACTCAAAAAGCATAGCGTTTCTTCAGGTTCATTATATTCCTGTTGTAAACCAGAGTCCAGTAATATCAGAAATATACATAAGCCAAATCAAACCCGTATTTATTCGAATAAACGCACCGCTTTGAATAAACGCCCCATAATAAACGCCCCCTGTATAGCCGCATTTAGAATTATATCCTCAAATAAACGCTCCGATGCGTTTATTTATTTCCTCCAATAAACGCCCCCTAAATGACTGTAAACAAATTTAATGAAATGAACTTAATTCTCAACAAATAAGATAGGTATCGGAGCGGAACATTTTTCTGCTTGCATTTAAATGATATTTGTACCTAACAACATGCATTGTCTTTTTTTCTTTGCAGGAGCACTTAGCACAGAGGCTCATTATGATCTGTTTGAATTACTTTTCAGTAATTATAAAACACACATAAGACCGGTCTATGATAAGGACACATCCACCAACGTAACAATGAAATTATTCTTATCTCAAGTAATCCATTTAGTAAGTAACCCTGTATTTGCTGATTTAGGGCTGATTTGCACTGAAGAATGTGTTAAAAGCCGGGCACTCACTCACTGCGCGCCCGACGGTCGTAGACCGACGCGATTCTATGAGATGACGATCCGTGCATACTACTGGCACCGACATTCAGCAGACGGCGTCGCGTCGTTCAGCGTACAAAGAGCGGGGTTGGATCCGTCGCACGACCCCTCACGACCATCACGCATTGCGTGCCCGGCTTTAACGGAAAGTGGTAACGGTTAAAAAAATTAACTTATATACTACCATGCTGAACATGACGCAAAATAGGAGACTGCTATGTGGTAGTGGAAATATATGCCTCGGGCGGAACATTTTCACACTGCTTGCATTAAAATAACATTGTTTGTACCTAACAACATGCATTATGTCGAACAATTAAATTGAACGAATTCTGAATGTTGCCTTAATATGATAATACTGTATGTACCTTATATGACTCAAGGGAATCATGAGAGATTAAGTGTTCACAGATGTCCAATAATTTCTGAATTACCATTCTGAGTAGATTTCTCAGGTTTAAGTGAATTACGTCATCAGTAAGCGCAAAAGCGCAAAATCAATTGATTGATTTTTGCACCGACACATAATAGGAATCTCCGTAGTTTTATAATTTTTCTCACTTGCCTTTTTCTGATACAACAAAACTAAGGCTTCTATTACATATACTAAATATTTTTTGATATTGCTTTCGTTAGAGGCATATATATAAGTGTTTCTCCGTTGCCATCTTCCGACGTATGCGGCCGTAGGCCTATTCATTTTTTCCATGCTACACCCTTCGATTGGAATACTGTACTGTATAACCGAGGCAAGATTTGGCATGATCAGTGACCGAGGCATATCTCCCATTTCGTTGTTTTGTCAATTCAACAGCTGTAAATTATAGAACAATATTTAGGCTAAACCATGAAGGCATAAATAATTCATTTGAAAAACCTTAGAAGCAATCACAGTTATATATATAGCGATTACTTCATAGGTTTGTAGTTTTCTTCTTCGTCCTTTTCCCGGCAAATGTTTTATTCAATAGACGAGCCAAAATGTGCCTAGCCTAACCCACATTGTCGGTTTCATTGCCGTGTCTCCACCCATCATAGGGGAGTTTTCGCAAGCTTACGAAAACGATTATGAATACGGTTACGTCATCAAATTTCTGGACAACCCTTCCCCTCAGTAGAATATATGTCACAACGTAGAAGATTAATGCATTTTGTATAAATGAAGGACCACATTCAGCGCGTACAACATAATTGTCAATTATGTTTTAGGCACGAGTGACGACAGTGATAATGACGTATTCGTATTTGTTATCGTTTTCGTAAGGTTGTGAGATCTCCCTATTAGCAAAATTATACCAATATTGTATAGGTCTGTGTTTAGGTACACATGTTTCCCTTGAAGCAAATTTTAATAAGGGCTTCAGCAAAGCTTCTCATATAGAACTAATCGATGCTCTACATCTTTTGATTTTTAGGCCTATATTCAAAATGTTGTTTCTAAAAATACCTTTATATGAACCTAGTGTCTTTGATCAAGGAAGGAGAACCACTTAACCTAAGACATTACTCATTCTCCATATGGTATAATTTGAGAACACTCATAATTGATCCGTTAGCGGTACTCATATCCAATCGGCCTTTAGATTTGTAAACTCCAGTCTTCAATATTACTCACAGAAATATAACACCGATGATGAGTTTCAAATTATGAATTTCCTCAACTAAGAGAATTCGATTCGATTATCTGTTCCTGCAAACACGATTTTGACATTAAGGACCTGCTTTATTGCATCTTCATTCAAAAACTATGTTGAACAAGTAATTTTGACTTATCTTAAATTTCATTTTTTAAGTGAAGAAATTAGAGTATTCTCGTTTTGGTTTTTCACATTAAATATTATACCTGTACACCTACATCATGGAATTTCGCAGGTACGTAAAGTTAACATCATCATACTATAGAAGTGCTCTACGAAAGATATCTTTAATGGTTTAAAATATTGAACAAAAGTGACCTATTCTGAGAATTAAAGATAAAAATGACAACAAAAATCATAAAAAATAAATTTGAAATTAGCTCATTTTGCAGTGACATACACATGATTAACTTAAGCATACAATTATTGAATATAAAAAAAAAATGTGCTGTTGTTCAATAATGCAGGTTCCATGAACATTTAATCCTAAGTTAGTAACAATAGCCAATGAGATCTATCTCGTATCTACGCCGTTCTATCGAGATCTTCCCCGTTTTTCAAATACAAATAACCGATATCACATGAGTAGCCCCCAACATGCCAAAGAACTAGTATATTTAGAATAACGTGTACGGTATAACTAAGTGGTGGACTTTAGTATATAGACAGTAGTGTTTGAATAATTTAGTGAATAAACTTAAATCGTACAGTATCCTTGTGTTGTGTATAAACGATAAAAATGACAAAAAGTCATAAAAATAAACTTAGAATTAACTTGCTCATTTTGCAGTAACATACACATTATTAA
>NW_022705543.1:3162587-3166392 GCF_011630105.1 Anneissia japonica
ATATATACACCAAAAAACAGCATATATTTGCCTCTAAGAGAATTTTTCTCAAAGTTGAGAACCCATGATTTTTCTTCAGGGTTATCCTACTATCGCAAGCAAGTATTTTTTAGTTGATAGGAGACTAATAAAAAATGTTTAATTCATAAAGACTATTATAGACATTTTCCAGCTCCAATGTGGGGCATGGCTGATTACGGATTAAATGTTAAATCATATTATAGACAGATATTACCTCAAAGCAAGATCTAAGAATAGATAAGAATATAGGATGTTCATTTATATTAGCAATTCGCATGTTCGAATTGATTGGAAAATCAAATTTGATTATTTAATGCATGGACGCCTAAAACTTATGATTCAGATCATGCTCTGCTATGTATCTCAACAGTTTATTCACGAATGAATGCATTTGCCAAAACATATCTACATGACTTAAAACAATCATTTACCAGGTGCAGTACTGTATCAAACTGTGTGTACCAGGACCAATGCCGACATCTAGTATTTATTTATTTATTTTATTTATTTTGTTTGACATTGTATCAAATGTTGCCAATTTACCAGCTGTTTACCCACGTATAAGATCATATAGTCGGGTAGAGTTATTGAATATGAACATACCAAACACGACACCGACTCTAGAAACTCTACTTTTTAATGTCAAGTCTGTGTGTTTTACGTACTAACGAGAGCGCTGCAACACTATCAAGTCAGCCCAATATAGGCGTACCAGCACACGACTGCACACAGGTGTCCAGCCGAAAATATCGGCACCCACGGATAAAAAAAATGCCCTGCTATAAATTGATATATAAGGTAAAGCTTCGAAACCTGAAGCAGGCCGGAGTGCCCATCTCTCTTAAGTTGATATATATTAATAAATATAATAGGCCTACTGTATACAGGATAAGTTTTTTTGCAATTATGGAAAAATAAAAAAATATTATTGATAGAAATAGTAACAAATTATTATTATAATTATATCTATAATGTTGATGATGATAAATATGACGGTGACAATGACAATTACGAAGACGACTGACCAACGATATTGATAACGGTAACGATAACGACATGATAAATGATAGCAGTAGATGGTATGTAGTAGTAATAATATAAATAATAATAATCGTAATAATAATAATAAGAGCAACAACAACAATTATTGGTGTAATTTTTCCCTACCTGACGTGGAAATTACTATCAACAACATAATAATAATAATAATAATAATAATAATAATAACAACAACAATATTAATAATAAGAAAGATAATTAAAAAAAACCTCAAAACGGAAAGAGGGGGGTGGGGTCCTCCCCGGGAAAATTTTGATTCCTAGATGGCTCGAAATGAGCCGGCCATGTTACACACTAGAATTATTCATGCAGTGCATGTTATTAAGCACAGACTGAACTCCTATTAACATTAACAATACGACACTTCTCCAAATTTATAAAGTTAACTTTCCTTAGGCGATCATCATTTTAATTTTTTTTTCGTAACTACTGTAATCTAGAGGCCTATACATTATGCTTAAACGATTATCGGTGACTTAAATCCAGCTAACGTCATGTCGGACGCGATTATGCTAGCATTGTAAGTCAGCGGTATCCATTGTACGTGTAGCAGCGAGAGCAAAAACCTATCAACAATTTTATCAAGATGTGATCCACACATTATATATAACGATATACTAGAGGGAAGATCTCCCTTTGATGGCTACCATCTCAAGTGTATTAAGAAAAAATAAACTTTGCACTTTGAACTTTGGAATTGCACTTCACTTTACAACTGGAATGAATGTGTTTAAGATAGGATTACTGTCCACGTTGAGTTAAGCAACTTATTTCAAGACCACCTTTAATTTGTATCATCATAATCATCATTATCATCATCAAATCATTACAATGTAATCATTTTTCTATCAATATCAATAATAATCGTAATAATAATAATAAGAGCAACAACAACAATTATTGGTGTAATTTTTCCCTACCTGACGTGGAAATTACTATCAACAACATAATAATAATAATAATAATAATAATAATAATAACAACAACAATATTAATAATAAGAAAGATAATTAAAAAAAACCTCAAAACGGAAAGAGGGGGGTGGGGTCCTCCCCGGGAAAATTTTGATTCCTAGATGGCTCGAAATGAGCCGGCCATGTTACACACTAGAATTATTCATGCAGTGCATGTTATTAAGCACAGACTGAACTCCTATTAACATTAACAATACGACACTTCTCCAAATTTATAAAGTTAACTTTCCTTAGGCGATCATCATTTTAATTTTTTTTTTCGTAACTACTGTAATCTAGAGGCTTATACATAATGCTTAAACGATTATCGGTGACTTAAATCCAGCTAACGTCATGTCGGACGCGATTATGCTAGCATTGTAAGTCAGTGGTATCCATTGTACGTGTAGCAGCGAGAGCAAAAACCTATCAACAATCTTATCAAGATGTGATCCATGCATTATATATAACGATATACTAGAAGGAATATTTCCCTTTGATGGCTACCATCTCAAGTGTATTAGGAAAAAATAAACTTTGCACTTTGAACTTTGGAATTGCACTTCACTTTACAACTGGAATGAATGTTTTTAAGATAGGATTGCTGTCCACGTTGAGTTAAGCAACTTATTTCAAGACCACCTTTAATTTCTATCATTATAATCATCATTATCATCATCAAATCATTACAATGTAATCATTTTTTTATCAATATCAATGCTACAGAAAATTGGTATATAGGCTTAACATTTATATAAAGTATTATATGACTTACAAAAGTATAAAAATGAAAAAAAAAATTATAAGAAATATTTGTCAACTTCCCAACATTGTTAGCATATTTTATTACAGTGGGATAAAAACTATTCATATCTTAATACGGTATAACATTTTATAGAGTGATATTATTTTGTAATCCCTTTTTAAACAAGTATAACAAAATGTTAAAAAATACTCAATATATGAATTTTGCGTATATATAAGTAACATGTAACATTTAAATTTAAAAAAAATCATCGTCAAATACCTGACGCATAATACCATTTTCATTTTCTTTAGAACCTTATATTGCTGGTAATCAGTTTAAATATAATAATAATATAAAGTTCTACTTATATTGCGCATAATGTAACAAGGTTCTATGCCCTTTACAAACAAAGATTTTAAAAACGTAAAACATGTGAATTAGTGATAACCTATTTTGCTGATGTATGTAGGCCAATAAGATAAGAAGTATAATATTGATTTTGATTTCATATTTCATGAACTCTTTCCACGAATTGTCTATATAGAAAACGGGGAAAGATATCAAGATTGATTTATTATGCAATGCACAAATTTGTAACAATAATTTCAAATGATTACAAACATTATATTTTTATTAGTTAGCCAGAAGGATCATTTGTTTACGTAAAGTGACAATTAGAGTTTTCTCAAGAAAGATAGAAGTGTGGTTGATGATTGTAATTACAATCAAGAACAAGACGGTTACGAATCACAATGGGTTTAATTAAATATTTCGTTGATGTTTTGCGTCAGAATTAATAGGGATGGTGATTTGTCCTATACCTGACCTGTTATCGTACTGAATGCTCAGTACGTTCCCTAATGCTTGCCAAAACAATGTTCCAAGTGATACGCGTGGGTATCGAACCCACGACCTCGGGATAACTATCCTGGTATCACAACCATGACAGACCACCGAGCTTGTTGAATCCGATCCCCAAATTACAACATCGTCGAAATCAGGGGTGGCGCCAGGATTTGCCCGA
>NW_022705543.1:3166433-3172762 GCF_011630105.1 Anneissia japonica
CCCCGCCGGTGCCCCGACGAGGGGTCAGATTTCCCCGACAAAAGCAAAGTGCGCGTGGTCGAGCTTCGACTAAAAGGTTCTGAAAGTGGTCCTGGGGGTGAAGCCCCCGAAAATATTGACAATTTAGGAGTTTCAAAGGTTTATTTAATCGATTTTAGAGTCTACTAATATAAAAAATACATATTTTTTTTCTCCCCGACGAATTGTGATTTTTCTCCCCGACGGGGTGGGGGCCCCAGCTCTCCCCCCCTGCTGGCGCCACCCTTAGTCGAAATAGCATTAAGCCGGGCACTCACTGTGTGCCCGACGGTCGTCGCCTCTATGACAATTGGCAACGCGACGACGCGCGTGCAACGGATTTTTTTTAGACTTCCACCGATAAGCAGCAGACGGCGTCGCGTCGTCTATCACTCTCCGCAAGTGGAGTTGAATTGGTCGTACGACGGAGTGAGTGTCCGGCTTTAGTTAGGCATCGGATTCAAAACTAGCCACTAACCGCCAGCTCGGTGGTCTAGTGTTTATGACACTAGGATAGTTATCTGGAGGCCGTGGTTCGGTTCCAACGCGTAGGCCTATCACTTGCGATATTTTTTCGCAAGTATTTGGGAACGTACTGAGCATAATAACACGAAAGTTAGGGCAAAACATAATTCCTACCTAATCTAATACTTCTAAATAATTATCTTGCGACAGACGACATTGTTGTTCTGTTCTGATTGGTCTGTTGTTCAGTTTGATTGACATTCGGGAAAGATCCATTGAAATGACGGTCATCGTCCTTAATTAGAATCAGGGGCCGAGTGAATCAGTACACCGGGGTAATCCCCTACTTATCTCGAAAGATGTACTGGGTTCTTTAAAGTTCACATGTCCTTATCCGAGAAGACTTGTTCCACCACCAGAACTAAAGGAGCGAGCCGGCCGCGAACCTGTGCCGATATTGCTGGCTATGATCACGGTGCCCCGCCTTAACCGCTCGGCCATTTTGCTCGCTCAATATTTAGTTCGTTCACTATTACGAAAATTTTGAATTAAATATGATCCGTTTTTTTTTTCTTTATCAATTAAATTATTGAAGGATGAACGAATGCAGACACTGAAGAGTAATTCTTGGATAACATTGGTAAGTTCTACGTTCTACAGTAAGTATACAAATAATGAATGCTTTTGGATGCAATGGAACAGTTAATCTTTCAACAAAAATGAAAAGGTTTTCCGAGATCAGCGGAAAACTCTCGTGTCATTGGGCGTAGGTACAACTGATGTGTACCGCGTGGTAAGTGTAGTAGGCCTAATGTCAATTGCTCATGTGGATATACATCCGGACCCCTTTGTCGTTCCTGATTAAAGTTATCTGGTTCCGTAGCCATCTATTGAGTTGATATGCATGCAATTTGTCCACATTATTCAGCATTAAATGTGTTCATATTAGGTATATTTTAAATGGGTTCTATTTTTAAATGTGGGTCCATATTAGTTAGATATATACAGGGCTGTCGGAAGCGCACCGGTAGCACCGGCTATGGCCGGACCACTTTTTTTTAAATTTCATTAATTTCTGAAATAAATATATAATGATAATTATGAATTATATGAATGTACGCATCGCATTGGCTTTTTCAATCATGGTACGATGGACCTGAGATAGAGGGTACAGTATCTAGCCCACTTCCACTAACTTTCAATCTTGTATCTGGTCCAGCATGGGGTTGGAATAGGGGTAGTTGCTTTGCAGCACATTTTCAAAATTTACAGGTATGAATTTATACACCAACTTTACCCCTTGATGGGGCGGGGGGATTGCCAGATGAGATTTTTGGGCATCCACAATTTATACTTTTAGACCACAATATTAGGGAATGGTAGCCGCAACTTGATTGGATTTAAAGATTAGTTTAGTCTCACGACCTCGTCGTGGCGTCGGACGAAAGATGGTGGGGGATGTCCATGTTTGTAAGGGGGTGCGGTGCTCAACAAAATTAACCATTACAGTGCGATGAAAAGCAAGGATAAATAAATTAAATCCAAACATTTTTATTGATAAATACATTACTACGAGAACAACCAACTTTTTATTCAGGGCTTTCTAGTCCCTGTAGGTCAATCGGAGGATCGCTTGCTTTCTGGAAGTATTAGGCCTACTAGGTCTATTATAAGACTAAAAATAACATAGCCACCTAAATTAGACTTTACCAAATCAAAACTGCTGATTTTTCTAGGGGCTTTTATCCCTGCACCCTGAACGGGGGCATTTTTTCGGTTTGATTCCAGATTGAACTCACTTCACTTTAGTCTGCATTAGTTTTTCCCATCACTCTCAAACATGCCAACACCTACATCAACCTCATTACCGTTTATCATCATCGTCGACGTCATCGCCATCAACATCATCATTGTCGTCATTATTGTCATCGTAGTCATTATCACCTTCATCATAACCGTCATTGTTATCATCATCCCCTCATTATAATTATGATCATCATTAACTCACATTTTTTTTCTGGACATCAATGTAAACAAGGTTTAAAGATGTATTGTCTCTTGAAAATGACAAAAAATCATAAAAATAACTAACTCCAAAATCCTGTAGCTGTGGATATTTAAATATTGTCAACTTTTTAAAAATGTGGGTCCACTTTATTAGCTTCACGCATAAAATGGGTCCTAGTTTGTAAAATGTTCCACATTTTTCAGTATATATGCACGAAATGGATCCATATTTTAAAAGAAGGGTCCACATTAGCCGGATTTTATGCTTGAGAAATGTAAACTTTTTTAAATGGTCAAAATTATTGAATTTATACGATTGAAATTGGTTCTTTTTTAAAGGTGGGTCCATATTATTAGTTATATTTTAGGTGTAAAATGGGTTTTTAGTTTAAAGTGGTCTACATTTAATCTACAGTTTAGTTGGACTATTTTGTTCCCACAGAACACTCTTCCAGTCTAGCTTTCTGGTGCTTGAATAATGATTAATTATGGAAGTAAAAAGTACATAGGCCTACTATGAACATTTTAAAAGAAAGAAACCTTTATAGGCATGGGTTAATATTTAGTGTTTAGGTTGACAAAATTATCATCACCGACATGAATGAATTCCTCCATGAATAAATAAAGTGTTATACGAGATAACAGATATTGTGGAATACATACAAAAAAGATAAATGCGGCCTAATTAAATAAAACAGGTGTTATGATTACCAAGGGTACAGTATGCTTATTAACAATAAGTAAATAATCACGAACGCATTATTTTAATGCAATATGAATAACAATGAATAGGCCTATTATATTTATACGAGTTGACGGGTATTGTGAAATAAATATAAAAAAGACGTCGTAGGCCTAATTGAATAAAACATATGTTATGAATATACACAGGGTATAATACCCTGCGTAAAAATCAGTATCCCCTCCTCCCCGTCCGAAAAGCCTGGAGACCCCACCCCGTCGACGACGCCACGACGAGGCCGTCGTTGAACTGATATATTAATTTTATGGCCCAATCCAAAAGTTATACGGTGATGCGAATCCCTAATATTGTGGTCTATAATTACAATTTGAACCCCACCAGAGAATTTTGTCCCGAGTTTCTCTGAACTGCATGTATAGGCCTAATTGATTATTTTAACATTATTAACAATTTTAAATTTTAATGTTCATTATATATACATAAATACTATCAACCCAGATTTGTATATATGCATTGCTTTGATTATTATAATTTATAAGGGAGCGGTGCCCCTAAAAATCGGGGCCCCTTGGAGATCGGGGGCTCTGGTTCAATGAACCGCCTGAACCTGCAGTAGGTATGCCACTTTTAATTTCACTGTTCCCTGGTTTTATGTTGTAAATCTTATGATACAGGTAAAGGTAGGATAAACCCATAACTCTCAGCGTCATTGTGCTGAATTGCGTATGAGCGTGGTGTTTATAATAGATTCATGTTCACATAATTACCCAACGACAGGGGCCCGGATGAACAATCTACTCTTCCGGAAGATGCAATGGGTTCTTTAAGTGCACACGAGCCAGATGTGTACACTGGACCTCCATTTTAAGTCCTTATCCGAGAAAACTTCTAAAAAACCGAAATCTGGGTATGGAGGGGCTCGAACCAGCGTCGATGATGTTGAAGCTGTAGTTAGCGGCGTCCTGCCTTACCGCTCAGCCACTTGACTCGATATTCTAACTGTGATTCATAATGTACGTACCATACTTACCGTGTAAGCCTAAATTTACGAATTCACTCACTTCAATAACGTTTAATATCCTTATAATTGGACAAAATCTGTACATCGCCGTTGATATTAATTGTATAGGCCTAACTTACTAACAGATTTGGACTGACGAATATTTACGTTGGTTTCCTGGTAATTTTACTGGAATTCGCAACCTGAAGGTACCAACATCAAAGGTTTGGATGCCAGATATAACCTTATATAACAAGTAAGATTTGCAACCATTCTATAATTAATTTTACGAGTTTAATGTATATATTCTCTTGCTACAGTATTATTGTTTCTTGTATTTTATTTAGTGTATTCAGCCTTTTGTCTAGTTAAATCAAAAGGTCCAGAAAATGTTATGAAAAAAAATATTCGCTCTGCTCTTATAAATAATTCCGTATTATTAAAATGTGAGAACCTGTTAGACATACAAATTCAATATACAGCATATATATGTATCTAAATCGTGTACGGATTATGATTACAATGGTTGGTGTAAATTTTGAACCGTAAATATTTTTTTTTCTTACGAAGAGTAATTTGCTAGTGGCTGACACAATGCATAACAAAGTTTAACAAGCATATTATTACTGATTCTTACATAATTCCGAATGCACTAGTGGTGAGTTGGCCTTTACATAATGCTGCTGCGTTGATCACGTTTAATTTAATGCTGCTGACGTTAAATGAATAACCTTTGTTATGCCATACTATATTCATTTACCATGTCGTATAATTAACTATCGTAAATTAATTAAATCGTGAGTCGTGAATTACCGGCTTATAGCTACAGGGTTGTCCCCCCCCCCCCCTATTGCTCCTATTCTATCAAGTACATTTAAGTGTATTCTATTTCTTACGGCGTTCAATGAACGCACTCGCTGGTTTCCTTAAAAATCGCTACACTGTCGCTACAGTGTTTTCAGTGCAATCTGTTTTCAGTGCAATCGTTGTACTGAGTAGCAGTTTCCGGCGCAATCGGGACGGTTCCCCGATTCGATCGACCAATCAGCATAAAGCCTGGTTTCCTTAAAAGGTTAAACGTGGAAAGTTTTGCCGATTGCGTTGCAGACGATTCGGGGTGCCTTCCCGATTGCGTCAGGGCAGCTGGCAATGTGCCTTGAATAAAACGCAATCAGCAAAGTTGAAACAGGTTCTACCATCCCGACAACAGTCAGCGACTGTCGCCGAAAGGGTGAGCGATTCTATGGAAACCGAGCTTAACCGAAAGCTGTCGGCGATAGCAGCGGTTGTATGGAAACCAAACTTTACATAGGGCAACTTGGTACTGTGCCTCTTTCAAATTATATAATAAATATACATCTTTCTTTAAACAAATTTAAATCACTAAATAAATATTTAGTTTTTTGGGTTTTGTTTTTTTTACTCAGAGGAGAGTGAATTCATTTTCATTACTGTAATTCATTTGGCGATCTACTAGTTTCTTGAAAAAAAAAAATAGATTGGATGCGGCATACATTATACTATGGACTTTTTAGTAAGACTTTTTAAAAAGTCCTTTCTATAGATTAAGCATGAATTATTCATAATTGAATTTTTTTTTAAAAGTAGGTCAATAATATCAGTTTTGGAATTTGCGTCATATAAAGATTTAGCCACCATCACCAGTTGGTTGTCAGGATATATAAAAAAAAATCCATATTTTTTCTAAATATAAGATACTTGTAAATATCTTAATCTTCTCTCTGTAATAAAGAAAAAAAAACCTTTACAACAGAGTTGTATCTCGTGAATTAACATGAGAGTGAATGGGATAAGAAGGTAAGATGACGATAGCTGGGGCATTAAGGTGATATTTTAATCCTGGGCCCTGATCATACTATTTTAGATATTTTATTTATTTCGTTTGCTCTACAAATTTCTAGTGTATGTGTGAGGGCGCCCGAGTAGATACGCTACTAGAGTTCCTATTTCATTTCATTTCTTTAGGCACGAGGGCCAAGGATATGCCAATAAGTGAACTTAATCACTGTCCTACGTGGCATATCCATTTAACAACAGGGGACTTAATGGACCAGTACACCGGGGTAACCCCCTACTCTTCTCGAATGATGTACCGGGTTCTTTAAAGTGCACACG
>NW_022705543.1:3172935-3188471 GCF_011630105.1 Anneissia japonica
TATGTATTCATGTTTCTTGCTCTTCTGGAGGAATAAGCAACTCAATTTATCTACTTGTGGCTATGATAAGAAATTAAATTTTTAACAATATTATTTTCTACAGTTTTACCAGCTGCTATTTCATGGCATTCAAAAGTTCCATATTTCCAACATAGACTGTCATCCATGCTAACTTTATATATCGTGGCTGCCCCTTGAGGGGAAGGGATAGCGGGTCTATGTTGCCAGCATCTATTTCCGGGCATTCATAGGCGCCAAACAAGTTGTTTACCAACCATGGTGGGGCTAGAGTTGATATGATAATTATGTTCTCAGACCTCCAGACTAACTTCAAAATCCTGTAGCTGTATATAGAGATAGCAGGTCTCCACTCTTCATTTACTACCAAATTTGTCAAGTGCTCATACCACCCCCCCCCCCCGCACCACCCCCTCACTATAATGGCCGGACCAATTGCAAAATGCTTCCGACGGCTATGGGATATATAAATAGATATAATAAAATGAGTCATTTTAATAAATGGGTCCACATTACCTGTAGTTAGATTTTATGCATACAATAGATAACACTTTTTTAATGGGTCCACTTTTTTAAATGTGGGTCCATTTTAGTTAGATTTTATGTGTAAACTGGGTTTAAAGTTGTTCACATTATTAAGCTTTGACTATCTTACATAGGCATCAAATAATACAATGAAGTGGGTCCACATTAAATATATTTTATGTAAAAAATAACTTTTTTAAATGGGTCCACTTTTTAAAAATGTGGGTCCACTTTAGTTAGATTTTATGTGTAAACTGGATCCCTGATGTTAAAGTGGCCACCTTATTAAGTTTATCCACATGAAATGAGTCCACATTAGATACCGGTATATTATATGCATAAAAAAGGGAAGATTATTTAAATATTGTCAACTTTTTAAAAATGCGGTTCCACTTTATTAGCTTCACGCATAAAATGGGTCCCAGTTTGTAAAATGTTCCACATTTTTCAGTATATATGCACGAAATGGATCCATATTTTAAAAGAAGGGTCCACATTAGCCCGATTTTATGCTTGAGAAATGTAAACTTTTTTAAATGGTCAACATTATTGAATTTATACGATTGAAATTGGTTCTATTTTAAAGGTGGGTCCATATTATTAGTTATATTTTAGGTGTAAAATGGGTTTTAAGTTTAAAGTGGTCTACATTTAATCTACAGTTTAGTTGGACTATTTTGTTCCCACAGAACACTCTTCCAGTCTAGCTTTCTGGTGCTTGAATAATGATTAATTATGGAAGTAAAAGTGCCAGTACATAGGCCTACTATGAACATTTTAAAAGAAAGAAACCTTTATAGGCATGGGTTAATACTTAGTGTTTAGGTTGACAAAATTATCATCACCGACATGTTTAAGAGACAAGCTTTCGTCCTATGCTATAGCAAATGTTCACAGCGGATTAAAAAGATCTCCCTTATGGCCGAGTTTGTTGCGGATGTGAGGGAGTAAGGGGAATGTTTATGACGGAACCCTCTCATAATAAACAAATTTTGTTGGAAGAGTTTGACCTTACAGGATATCCTATTCCTACAAGTATGACTCAAGAAAACATCAGGCTTATAAATAGGCCTATTTACAAAAAAAGAAAATAGGGCCTAGGCCTTGTACCTGCTATAGTGGGCCAAGAAAATCACCACGCAGGTTATGAACGCTTTATTTGCATAAAGACTGCTATATTACCATGATCCAAAATCAACCAAATCACAATTAGTGTTTTAAATAATGGGAATAAGACCGTGTATTGCGAACATTTTAGAAAAATAAATTGTTTAAAATTTCTTATCAATGCCGTAACTAGAATCATGAATGAATTCCTCCATGAATAAATAAAGTGTTATACGAGATAACAGATATTGTGGAACACATACAAAAAAGATAAATGCGGCCTAATTAAATAAAACAGGTGTTATGAATATCAAGGGTACAGTATGCTTATTCCCCATGAGTAAATAATCACGAAAACATTATTTTAATGCAATATGAATAACAATGAATAGGCCTATTATATTTATACGAGTTGACGGGTATTGTGAAATAAATATAAAAAAGACGTCGTAGGCCTAATTGAATAAAACATATGTTATGATTACACAGGGTATAATACCCTGCGTGAAAATCAGTATCCCCTCCTCCCCGTCCGAAAAGCCTGGAGACCCCACCCCGTCGTACGACGCCACGACGAGGCCGTCGTTGAACTGATATATTAATTTTATGGCCCAATCCAAAAGTTATACGGTGATGCGAATCCCTAATATTGTTGTCTATAAGTACAATTTGAACCCCACCAGAGAATTTGTCCCGAGTTTCACTGAACTGCATGTATAGGCCTAATTGATTATTTTAACATTATTAACAATTTTAAATTTTAATGTTCATTATATATACATAAATACTATCAATCCAGATTTGTATATGCATTGCTTTGATTATTATATTTTTATAAGGGAGCGGCGCCCCTAAAAATCGGGGCCCCTTGGAGATCGGGGGCTCTGGTTCAATGAACCGCCTGAACCTGCAGTAGGTATGCCACTTTTAATTTCACTGTTCCCTGGTTTTATATTGTAAATCTTATGATAAACGCATAGGATAAACCCATAACTCTCAGCGTCATTGTGCTGAATTGCGTGTGAGCGTGGTGTTTATAATAGATTCATGTTCACATAATTACCCAACGACAGGGGCCCGGGTGAACCATCTACTCTTCCGGAAGATGCAAAGGGTTCTTTAAGTGCACACGAGCCAGATGTGTACACTGGACCTCCAAATCCTTATCCGAGAAAACTTGGTTCTACCAACCGAAATCTGGGTATTTGAGGGGCTCGTACCAGCGTCGATGATGTTGAAGCTGTAGTTAGCGGCGTCCCTGCCTTACTGCTCAGCCACTTGACTCGATATTCTAACTGTGATTCATAATGTACGTACCATACTTACCGTGTAAGCCTAAATTTACGAATTCACTCACTTCAATAACATTTTAACATTTAAAATCCTTATAATTGGACAAAATCTGTACATCGCCGTTGATATTAATTGTATAGGCCTAACTTACTAACAGATTTGGACTGACGAATATTTACGTTGGTTTCCTGGTAATTTTACTGGAATTCGCAACCTGAAGGTACCAACATCAAAGGTTTGGATGCCAGATATAACCTTATATAACAAGTAAGATTTATAATCATTCTATAATTAATTTTACGAGTTTAATGTATATATTCTCTTGCTACAGTATTATTGTTTGTTGTATTTTATTTAGTGTATTCAGCCTTTTGTCTAGTTAAATCAAAAAGACTTCAACAAAGGTCCAGAAAATGTTATGAAAAAAAATATTTGTTCTGCTCTTATAATTCCGTATTATTAAAATGTGAGAACCTGTTAGACATACAAATTCAATATACAGCATATATATGTATCTAAATCGTGTATGGATTATAGATACAATGGTTATTGTAAAGTTTGAACCGTAATTATTTTTTTTCTTACGAAGAGTAATTTGCTAGTGGCTGATACAATGCATAACAAAGTTTAACAAGCATATTATTACTGATTCTTACATAATTCCGAATGCACAAGTGGTAGTAAGCATAATGCTGCTGCGTTGATCACGTTTAATTTAATGTTGCTGACGTTAAATGAATAACCTTTGTTATGCCACACTATATTCATTTACCATGTCGTATAATTAACTATCGTAAATTAATTAAATCATGAGTCGTGAATTACCGGCTTATAGCTACAGGGTTGCCCCCCCCCCCTATTCTATCAAGTACATTTAAGTGTTCTATTTCTTACGGCGTTCAATGAACGCACTCGCTGGTTTCCTTAAAAATCGCTACACTGTCGCTACAGTTTTTTCAGTGCAATCTGTTTTCAGTGCAATCGTTGCACTGAGTAGCAGTTTCCGGCGCAATCGGGATGGTTCCCCGATTCGACCGACCAGTCAGCATAAAGCCTGGTTTCCTTAAAAGGTTAAATGTGGAAAGTTTTGCCGATTGCGTTGCAGACGATTCGGGGTGCCTTCCCGATTGCGTCAGGGCAGCTGGCAATGCGCCTTGAATACAACGCAATCAGCAAAGTTGAAACAGGTTCCACCATCCCGACAACTGTCGGCGACTGTCGCCGAAAGGGTGAGCGATTCTATGGAAACCGAGCTTAACCGAAAGCTCGGCGATAGCAGCGGTTGTATGGAAACCAAACTTTACATAGGGCAACTTGTTACTGTGCCTCTTTCAAATTATATAATAAAAATACATCTTCCTTTAAACAAATTTAAATCACTAAATAAATATTTAGTTTTTTGGGGTTTTTTTTCACTCAGAGGAGAGTGAATTCATTTTCATTAATTCATTTGGCGATCTACTAGTTTCTTGAAAAAAAATAGACTGGATGCGGCATACATTATACTATGGACTTTTTAGTAAGTCTTTTTAAAGTACATTCTATAGATTAAGCATGAATTATTCATAATTGATTTTTTTTTAAAGTAGGTCAATAATCAGTTTTGGAATTTGCGTCATATAAAGATTTAGCCACCATCACCAGTTGGTTGTCGGGATATATCAAAAAATCCATATTTTTCTAAATATAAAATACTTGTAAATTTTTGGGGGGTTTTTTACACTCAGAGGAGAGTGAATTCATTTTCATTAATTCATTTGGCGATCTATTAGTTTCTTGAAAAAAAAAATAGATTGGATGCGGCATACATTATACTATGGACTTTTTAGTAAGTCTTTTTAAAGTCCATTCTATAGATTAAGCATGAATTATTCATAATTGAATTTTGTAAAAAAGTAGGTCAATAATCAGTTTTGGAATTTGCGTCATATAAAGATTTAGCCACCATCACCAGTTGGTTGTCGGGATATATAAAAAAATCCATATTTTTCTATATATAAAATACTTGTAAATATCTTAATCTTCTCTCTGTAATAAAGAAAAAAAACCCTTTGCAACAGAGTTGTATCTCGTGAATTAACATGAGAGTGAATGGGATAAGAAGGTAAGATGACGATAGCTGGGGCATTAAGGTGATATTTTAATCCTGGGCCCTGATCATACTATTTTAGATATTTTATTTATTTCGTTTGCTCTACAAATTTCTAGTGTATGTGTGAGGGCGCCCGAGTAGATACGCTACTAGAGTTCCTATAGCTATTGTTGTTATGTATTAGGCCTTGTCCAGACTGCGATTTTTTTCCGTACGTGACTTAATGAAACGTATCGGGTCGTCTCGGCGCTCTCGGGTCACGCCTAGCCTATCAAACTTCATTTGACAAAAACATGTGACATGCTTAAATATGGTCATGATGACATCACATCATGACCATATATAGGCACGTCATGACTATAATATATGGGCATATCACATTTTATTTATAGTGCTGGAAATTACTACAACTTCATGCAGGATCATGTGGTGATAGTGACAGCAAATGGGACGGTGACGTGGGCCTCGCCTATCATCTTCACGACGTACTGCAAAATCAACGTAAACGCGTTCCCATTCGACAAACAAACCTGCTCTTTGAAGTTTGGTCCATGGCAACACGACAAAAGTGAGGTCGGAATTCAGGGAGAGGGAGGTAGGTGTACACAGGTGATTCTTATACGTATATTGGAGAATGATTTGATTGATTGATATTAATACGGTATTTATTCGAATAAAGGCCCCGTTGCGTTTATTGTTGAGAACGGATTTAGAGGGGGCGTTTACTCTAGGGGGCGTTTATTCGAGAGACGATTTTATTAGCCTCCACTACCCAAAGGTTTTTCGCCTTTGTTCTTCATCTTGTTGTCGTTGTCGTCGTCGTTGTCGCTGTTGGGCATTTGTTTGTTGCCACAATATAACTAAAGCTCGGTAAGTCCAATTATGGTTTCAAACTTGGCATAGGCCTAATGCCAGATGGCAATAAGAAGACAGAGCCTATTGGGTTTTTTTGTTATGACGTGTGTGAATATGCTAATTGTTTATTTCCATTATGAATATTTCACTAATAAGGTTAGGCTAGTTGCTCATTTGCATAAATATTATTTCACTAATTAGGAAATTTACGCTAAATACTATCATAATTCTCAAAGAACATTTCTAATTTAGGTGAAAACTGTAATATTTTGTCGTGTTATAGTCGATGTCGCTGTTGTATTAAATTTGTTTTCTTACCATGGTAACTAAAGTTTGGTAAAAGTCTGATTGGTTTCAAACTCCTACTCATCAATTTTCAGGGAAAAATCACATCATGGGGAGGCTATGCTTTTACTGCACAGCGTAAAAGGAGCACTTCCGCTTCAAGTTTTTTAAAGTGATCATAAAACTTTTTGATCTCAACCAGGTTAGAAAAAAAGTAATTCTACTTGGGTATAATATTAATAGAATGTGTTGTGAATTATGTTGCTTCCAATAAATTTGTTTACAGTCATTGAGGCGGGCGTTTATTCAAGGAAAACAAATATACGCCCCGGGGGCGTTTATTCCGAATGAGGCTCTGAAGGAGGAGTTCATTCAAAGTGGGGCGTTTATTCGAATAAATACGGTAGATTGATTGTTATTGATAATAGTACCTTCTTCCTTTCTTTTCTTGTATCTCAATTTTTATTATTCCATCTACTTTGAAAATATGTCAATAAATGTCACATTTGTATTGATTGATTGAATGACTAATCGGTTACTTAATTGATTTGTTCATTGATTTATTGATTGATCGATCAATAGGTAGATTGATCGGTCAATTGACTGACTAGTAACTGACTGGTGACCTATTATTAAATAAGTAATGTTCTTATAACAAACATGAATGATTTGATTGATTGATTTAATTAATCGATTGATCGGTCAATTTACTGAATAGTAACTGACTGGTGACATATCGTTAAATAATTAATGTTCCTATATAAAACATGAATTATTTAAATTTCGTCATTCAAAACATTTATTTGTCAGGTGACATATCGGTGTTCTCCAGTGATGGTCAGTGGGATATGATAAACATAACGTTTAGAAACAAGGAAGAAGAGTACCCGGATGATTTGGGCAAGAAATTTACAGATGTAGAATATGAAGTTGTTTTACGCAGACGCCCTCTATATTACCTCTTCAATCTTGTGACACCATGCTTCCTTGTTTCAATCGTTGCTATGATGACGTTCTTTTTACCCCCTGAGTCGGGGGAAAAGATCAGCCTCTGTATAACTGTTCTTTTATCGATGACAGTTTTCCTGTTAATGGTTGCCGAGACCATGCCACCCACTAGCTCAGTACCAATAATAGGTGAGGCATTTTTTTTTAAAGCCATCATAATTTATTCGTAGTAACGTCCCGGGCGCGCCGGACCCGGCATACAGCTTTATATTATATGCGTCGTATGTTTTATTTTGATTATCAAATGATGATGAATAAATTATTAAAGACTTCTGTTCTAAAACGTTCTTCAACAGCTTAAAATATAGCCAATAATTTCCTTTTTTAGTTGTAAGTAGTAGTAATTTACACATTTTAATATCGAATACAACAAAATTTTGTAAAAATGTATAGAACATAGTAATATTATTATTTGGGTAGCTCATTCTTCAGTTGAGTCTTATGATTATAAATCTATATTGATGGAGATAAATCTCGGTTGGAAACCGGATCAAATCCTATAATGCCTTGAGCGTCAGTGATTGAAAAGAACCACACTTTAATTAATTAGTACGATATACCTGCTATACAGTACATGCCGAAAAATGAGAAAACAGAATGACTATTATAAAATAAATGAAACAAGGCATGCTATTTATACAAAAAACACAGTAACACCAAGATTAATGTTAAAAAAGTTAAGGCGCATGGCACATTCATCAATTAGATAAGTGTGTGGGAAGGGACCAAGCTTCCCAAGTTAGTATATGATGTGTATCTTAATAAACATAATTCACTATTGGATTTACCGCTGTCGAATCCCTTTCACAAGAGGGCTAGAGAATATGGCAACGTACCAACTTGCATTTCCTTTTACAAAAAGCTTACATCAAGGTTTAGTTAGTTAAATGGACAATATAGGATAGCAAACATCACTCGGGTCCTACCGGGGTTCCGAAATAAGAGACCCTGTAGGATATTACCTGCGGTCAGGGTGGTCCAGGGTAAATCTTTGCTCGGTATTGCTCGAGTGAATCCTCTTTTTGCAGAGAAACCAGGGTCTGGGATTGTAAGAAGCGTGCATTTATTCTAGAATAGAGTATTTAATAGAAAAGAAATCAAAATAATTTGATTGGTTTAACAAACTGATACTTTTAGCACTGCGATCTCAAGTGGCGTTCAACAACAGAGGACCAGTGGCGTATTTAGGAATCTTGAAATGTGGGGTGGGGGCTGCTGGGGGAGAAGGTGAAGTTGGGCGGAGGGGAGAGGTGGGGCGCTTGAAGATTAGGGGCGCAAAATAAGGTGATTTTTTTGACTACTTAACCGTGATTTGGAGACCCCGACTGGGGCGCGATTATTTATTTGGGGGAGGGGAAAGGGGCCTGCGCCACTGAGAGGTACGCTTGCCTGAAGTGGGGTAAATTTAGTTTCTCTGACTCCCACTTGCGACACAAGTGTGTCACCATCTTGTATCTCATCTAGTTGATATGCTTTTTATTTCTGCGAAAAATCAATTGTACAACATTTTTTTCCTCCGGAGCCTGATTTTAACATCTTTCATATAATTTGAAAGACTCTAGTATTAAAACGTCTTTACGATTCGATATTGAATTGTTTGCAGGATTATTACTTGAATGCTGGGGCAGCTGGCACTTAAACACTGCCATACGCAGTTACATCTTAAGCATGACAGTGAATTTAAAATGTATTCTTTTTAATCTGTAGGACAATATTTTGCAGCAACGATGGCGCTAATATCGTTATCACTAGCAATGTCCACATGTGTATTAAACATCCACCATAGAAGTTCAGACACACATCCAGTACCGGATTGGATGAGAAAAATCATTTTATGTAAATTAGCTCGTTTCATCATGCCGTCTTGTAAAGCTGACGATGAGGGCAGCAGAGTTGGCACGAGGCTAGCCAATGAGTTCCAAACGTGGGAGATCGTTGACCAAACTACGGTCTCACCTATGATAGAACAAAGACAAGTCACAGGAAACTGCCAACCATCGAATCAACACTTTCAAAGATTGAAGGCACAAGAGGACTTACTGTGGAAAATGAAAGGCGAAATAAGGAAGATAGTGACGCACTATGAAGGAGAAGCAGTAGCACGGAAGGTCGGGAACGATTGGATCAAAGTCGCTCGAGTTCTTGATAGAGTGTTCTTGTTCTTGTACATCATTGGAAGCGCGCTAACTATTGGTGGGGTAGTTTGTCAACTCAAGAATGAATAGTCGTTGAGATTGTTGTTATATTTTATAAACCGTCATGAGGGTTTACTGAAAACGATATTTACTGGAAATGATTTATCCTTTCTTTGAAGCCTTGTTTCCATAAAACTCGCTACACGCTATGGTCGACTCATTCGGCGATAATGATTGGTCAGTTGAATCGGGGAGTGTTACCGATGCTGTCAAGGACAGCTTCCCAGTGCAACGATTAAAGTAAGATAACTGTAGCGACAGTGTAGCGAGTGTATGGAAACCATGCTTAACAGAAGCCTATTTTAAGTCTCCTCTTGAAAGATAAAAAGTGTCACAGATTTGGGACTTAAAAAGGACCAACAAGATCGTCATGTTGCACAAGCATAATAATTTACATTATGGACTGGTGGTCGGTTGGTGAGCAATGATTTTAATGTTGACTGTCAACCACCACTCACCCCATGCGTTTGTTCAAGTAATCAAATTAAAGCTTTAAAAGTAACCTTCGTAAAACATCATAGGCCTACAGGTACTTCGGGTTCCCCGTTCGGTCGATAATAATATGGCCAACAAGATGAGTTTTGATCTAATCAACTTTTGGTTAGTCAAACAAAGTATTTCGATCTTTTTTTTTTTGTATTTTGTGACGTGGAAATCAAGTTCCAAACTGAATGTTTAATGGCTATCATTGATGATGAAAAACAGCAATGACGTATAGTAATGGTGATATCATTTTGTCGTAAGTGTAGATCATGTTTTGGTAATACTGATACTAATACGAAGAGGTCTGAAGCTCTTAGCTAAGGCGTCTCTGTCATCTACCCAATACCCTATAAGGCTGGGCCGCTCTAGGGCCCCCAAGGTATGGGGCAGGAACAGCGTTTTGAACCAGGAACCAAAGAGTCTGGAAATCCAAGTTAAAAATCTAGATATGCTTTGTGTTCTCTGTTTCTCCTTTAATTTTGATGCATGCTGCGTCGAGGAGAAAAAATTCATTTTGTAATTGTCTTGTATTTTAAAATGCAATAATAATAAATATTTACTGAAGATAAATATAATAGTAATGGTGATGCGTTTCAAATGCAATGAGTGATAAAGGTTATTTAAATAAATGATTATTTCATTTGATTTTGATTGGATGATAATTATGGAATTATAGAGACTATAGTTCTGAAGGTCGTTAAATTTAGAAAGATAATAGATAGGTGATTAAATCAAAGAACTTAAATAGCAGAAGAATGAGCTGTTCCGCGTATTTGCATTAAAATTGATGGAACATCCGCCGTCCTGCGAGCGGGGTAAAATTGGACTATTTGACTAAGTAGAGAAACTACAGGAAACAAACGAACTCGAGCGGCCGGGGTAAAATTGCTCTCTGTGTACCCACAATGCATTTCGAACGGATGTCCCACTATATTGAGAAGTTGCTCTATCTTCTGCTATTTATTATCTTTGATTAAAAGTATTTGCTATTTAAAATCACATAATCGTTTCGAGAACGTTCTTACTCGTACCCTTATGAGGGCGTTTTTCAAGGAATTTTATAAAAAAAAAAAAAAAAAAAAAACTACTTTTACCCTGCTGGCAGAGTAAACGGTAGACAGTATAAAACAGTTGGCCAAGACCAGCCAGTAAAAACACAAGCCAGTAAAAACACAAGCGAGTAAGATCATAGATAAAATATACAATGTTACCATAGAGAATCTCAGTACCGTGGTAAATGTAGTTGTAGCAGCAGCAGCAGCAGCAGTAGTAGTATAATAATAATAATAATAATAATAATAATAATAATAATAATAATAATAATAATAATAATAATAATAATGTTGATGATGATGGTTATGATTAGATGAGGATTATTGTTATTGGAAAAACACAGTAAAGATAAGAACATATTATTTAGAACATGATTATTATTATCATTGTTATTATATTTATCAATATTATTATAACCAATGATGGTGATGATGATGATACTGATGATGACAACGACGACGACGATGGCAACCGTAGTTATGATGATGATGATGATAATGATGATGATGATAATAATAATAATAATAATAATAATAATAATAATAATAATAATAGCGGTAATGATGATGGTGGTGGTGGTAATAATAATAAAGATAACACCAAATAAATAATGATAATATTAATAATAATAATAATAAATATCACTGCGCTTAACTAAACTATAATATACTAAGTAGGCATATAATATCTTTTTACAAGTGTGCTAACGTAGAAATACGTTCAATCACCTCATTGCTCTTTATTACTATTTATTGCATTATATACATGCATATTTTCATGATGCAAATTAACACCGAATTAGATTGCCGGTGCACAATACAATGAACTATACGGTATATGATTGCACCGAATTCCGACAATTCTTCACCGATTATGATGTCAGGCTGAAAGAAATGTCACCAAATATATCTATAATTGGCGACATTGGCGTGCCATTATGTCTTTAATCTAATTTTTTTACAGAATGTTGACAGACCTGATACATATACGGTAGGCATATTATTTCGTTCAAGTATAAGATTCTATATTGTAGATATATACATACATACGTACATTATATACGAACTTGTTTTACCTAGTTATCAAAAGTACATAAATACATTAGTTTAACATTATGGTAAAAAGCTTAATCTTAACGTTGACATTCAAATACGTAGCCGGCCCTATCTGACGTTCAAGTAGGCCTGCAATAGGCCTTGTGTGTAGCACGTGCCTGACATTGAAATATGCCTAATAGGCCTACTTGTTATTATGTAACATGTGTCTAACATTCATTCAAATACATAGGCCTATGTTAAACACGTGTCAAACATTCAAATACATATTAAATAGGCCTATGTAACACGTGCCGGACATTCAAATACCTGTTACATAGGCCTATGTAACACGTGTCTGACATTAAAATACATAGGACTATGTATAACAATTCTGTCATTCAAATATCATTGTTACATGTAACACGTGCCTGACATTCAAATACTTGCTACTTATGGGTACCATGTGTATAACGTTCAATTACTTGTTAAGTATTTTTATCCCACTTGATAATCAAATACAAGTTACATAGGCCTATAATACAGTAGTATATTTGACATTCAAATGCATGTTACTCGATTTATATGGTTAACACTACATGTACGTGTGTTGTACTGCCCCTGTGGGAGAACAGTAGATTTTCTATTGAACGGGTCCCCAATACAAAAAATAAAGAAATAAATAATAAATAAATGTCATACAATTAGCCAATTCGTAGTTTGAACTGTGCATACCTGTATCAAGTTCAATTGACATAAACATACACACAACATAGGTTTATGTCGATTGACCTGGATACAGGCATGCGCAGTTTCAACCACGAATTTACTTATTGTGAATGTTTTTTAGACTATTTTAATATTTATTGATCATTATATCTATTGTAGGTTTACGTTTATATTATCAAGAGAGGTTTTGCTACGCAATATTTTCAGTCAGAACAAGGTGAAGTGCTGTGCTGCGGCCTGTCTGCTGTTATACTGTACAGATATCAGTTTCAGTTGAGGCACTATGCAAGCCCCCACACCTGCCCCTACACCTCATATTGAAACTATTAAAATTGAAATTTCTTTTTTGCATTTCTGTTGGAATAGAAATGGAAAGTGCGACTATGCTCCTCTAGCGCATCGACCTTCCCCGTTGTAGATTTTACGACCTGCTCTTTCTTATACTGGTCCATTAAAATGTTTTGATTTACAAATTTTGATTATAATACGCCCTATAACGTTTAATAAACTACGGTATCAATTGGAATACTTTTGAAGAACTGTTAGCCAAACCTCCCTGTCTAAATCGTTGAAATGTATTATGCGGTGCTCTATTAATTTAATTCATATTGATTAAATTTACTAGAAAAGGTTAAGCCTATGTTATGATATTATTTACGTCTCTTGCAGAACAGGAGGTGGGAGACTGATATTTTGGAATTAGGAAAATACAAAAAATTATTGTGTTGGCCACGCCCGACCGACCCACCCAAATTTTACGAAATTCCGGGTTGGCATTTTAGCATTTTTTTTTCTTGACTACAACGAACAATATTTTTTATGAGCAAATAAGGCTGGAATAGCCTTGAGAAGGCTAGGGGGCCAAAGCCAACCTATCATTTGCTGGATGGTACGCGATACGAATCCAAAGTTGTTGTATTTGTGTGTTTTCTACTTTTTAGTCGTAAACACATTGTTGGTTGTTAATAAAAAAAAAAAGGTTTTCGTGACAGCACCCACTGTGGACCCTACCAAAGGAATGGAGAGCCTAACGACCCACTATCCAAGTACAGGTCATCATCAAAGTACAGGTCATCATCAGCACACCTCATAATATCATATCATATCCCAGATGGATGGGATTTTGTTATATTTTATTAGTATTAACATTGATACTTCTAAGTAAAAACCTTAATTATTCTTCCTTCATTGTACATTAACAACTCTCTTCAGTTGCATTCAGCAGGGTTGACGCCAGGATTTGCCCGACCGGAGGGGGGTGTCCCCGACGAGGGGGGCGATGCCCCGACGAGGGGTCAGATTTCCCCGACGAAAGCAAAGTGGGCGTGGTCGAGCTTCGATTAAAAGGTTACGAAAGTGGTCCGAAAATTTTGAGAATTTAGGGGTTTCAAAGGCTTATTTATTCGTTTTTATAGTCTATTAATATGTAGAAAATACATAGGCCTATAATTTTTTTTCTCCCCTACAAATTGTGCTTTTTCTCCCCGACGAGGAGGAGGGGAGCTCTCCCCGACGGGGCCCTGCCCCCCCCCCCCCGCCTGGCATTCACACACCGAATCCGAATTTTTGTATCGGAAGACCACCGAACTGATCAGAAAATCGAATCAATGTGTAAGAACAGGGACGCTGGCGGCGTTCAACGCATCAGAACGTGGTCCAAATTTCGGTTCGATCGGATGTGCATGTTGCTTTACACTAATCATTTTCATTTTCTCGTTTTTCGTTGGGATTTGTACCTAATCTTATACATATCTATATCTATAACATAGAACATCTTATCTATAACATAGAATTTGAAGAATCATACTCAACAACAGGTAAAATTTAGTTATTAGATTAGACTGTCATCAATGAAATGGAAAGTTCAACAATATCATATATTACTTTATCAGAACTCTTGTATTTCTATCGAAATGAACGCGAGGATTGTCTTTCAACTCGTGCCAGACAGCTGCTAACTTACTTTCAATATTGTGAATGAAACAAACTTCCTCATTTATGCATGTCACAAAGTTTAAGACATTCTTAATCGAATGGTCACGTACACCAGAGAAGAAATTGATCCATGAAGTAATCAAACTGCAAAACATATCGATAAAGGGCTATAGTAAAAGTCTAAGCTATATGCTATTATGTCGCGAAATATTCAAATATGACTCTTTCACGAGTTGACAGGCATTTCCAATCCGTCTATAGTGCGTACTGATTAAACCAATCGTGTTCACCACCATGAGATTTTTTTTAAATAGACGCGTGCGTTGATTGCTAAGCTTGGTTCACGCTAGGGAAATTTAGACGCATTTTGACGCAATGGTCCCAATCAATTGCCTGATGGACCTTACTGCTATAATATAAGTCGCGCACCTTGGATATTGTTATTAATTCAAGTCCCACAGAGTGGCGTATCTAGGATTCTTGAAATGGGAGAGGGGAGGCTAATGGAGGACCGCGACGGTGAAGGGGCAAGGTCGATGATTAAGTGAGAGGTTATACTAGCTTGCAAAATAAGGGTTTTTTTGCTGCATTTTTTTTCTTTTTCTGCGAACATTTTTAATGAATGGAGCGACTGAGGAGGGAGTCATTTTTGGGGGTCGGTGCGTGCGCACCCATAGGGCCTGATCTGATTGGTTCATTGTAATAGAATGTAACACTACACCATACTATGTCAGTCACCAAAATGTCCAGTATTGTTCAATTGAAATAAGGTACTTCGTAGATTGAACTTCGCATGACGTAAACAGTACTTACAGACATTTAAAACACATTCGCCTCCAAGTTATCGCGGTCTTTTTGAAATCGTCTGAAAGTGGGAAAGTTATTACTTTAGAGTAGGCCTGTACCTGTCTCTTATACACATCT
>NW_022705543.1:3188477-3204052 GCF_011630105.1 Anneissia japonica
GACAGATATATGAATCCAAAATCACGGGAAAAGTTATAGTCTACAAAGTGACAATCCCGCCTTTTGCACAACAGACGGTGGATATTTGTGTAGCCTACTAGGCGAAAGGGAGTGGGTATTCTGACATAACAAACGGAATAGTAACTAGCCTAGATTAAACAGACTAACCAAGGCCTAATCAGTAACTTAGGATCGTATCAAAGAAGTTCAAGAAAAGAGAAGCTAGAGGTCCGACTGCCCTGATTTTGTATGCACGCAGTGGAACGTTAAAAAATGTACTGTCACGTGATAGGGGCCCTATTAGAATTCATATAGAGTTCGCTGAAACTCGGCTTTTAAGGACACGCCCCTTTATGGCAGTACTTCTGTGAAATAGAATTACGTTCCAACGAAACCGCGAGAATCGGACCTCTTGCAGTTCTATTCTCTTTGGTGCAAGTAATTGTAGACTGTGTTGTGTCGTGTGTGTTTGTTTATGTCGATTGACCTTTGACATAGATTGCGCAGGTCAAACTACGAAGTGACTTATTAAACGCGAACTAACGCCAAAGTTGGCTTTAATAGTCTTATATAGGCCTACAAAAAACATAAAAGTTTTGAAAGTAGGCCTAAGCAATAAAACCATTTTTGCGTTACCTTGCTATATTGTGAACCGTCATATACGCGATGAATATGACGTACACGATGACGTGCAGTATGACGCACGTACATTCAGGGTTCAGCTATGACGCGACGAGTATCCTTAGTTAATATGGACGCGCGCGTTGGAAAGCCTATCAGCTGTCATGAGAGAACTATTTTAAGTCTAGAGTGTTTATATTTGTTTTTATACTTCAATAAAATTCTTTATTTCTGATAAACAATAAAATATGGACGAGGTAAACGTGTCGAAATAGAATTATTTGCTTCAATACAGTCATGATCTTTTGAAAATAAAAATGTGACCTACATACACCATTAAACATTTCAACCAATGGCTTCTTCATTCTAGTTTTTTTTATTATATATACAATCATTTTGATAAAAAACATGCAGTCACTACCTTTATATCACTTTACCATCATAAATTGTTTTCACAATGATTTCGCTGATGTGTTTTGACTTTTGTAACACACTTACAATAGCCTTTTAAACTTAGTACCTAATGACATGCACAGGCATAAATGGTATTGATGGCTCCGCATTTTAATTGTATATAAACGAGATATGACTTTCTAACATTAGAGAGGTTTCGCAAACGAATACGTTTACGCATACGTTTAGCTATCCGTAACGGTCGGTAGCCATTCTGGATTTGTCGCAATCACAGTGCAGTTCAAGCGTAGGCTTAGGCCTAGCGCCTTAAGTAACCTAGGGCCTAGGTGGTCTATTCTCCGTTTTCTTCTCTCATCATGCTTCTCAAAGTTTTATGTAAGGTTTTTGGGAATTGAAATTGGTAGCCGAATTATACTCCTGTCTTTGCTACCCAGAAAAGTTGGTTATTTTGTTATAGGCTCTATTGTTTATGACAATACCATACCGTAGAAGACATGCACACAAGGCATTAAGTTTTTTATATAAAAAATATGCATTACACTCCATCGAGTCGCCGATGTTTTGATACCCCAAAATGAGACGCATCCTATCGTAATTTGCTGTCTTCAAATGCCACAAAAATGGCACGTACGTATTCAAAGATACATTTAATTTTTACACTTACTATAAAATGTAAAAAAAAAAAACGAAGATCTTATTAGAAATCCAAAATTTTCCTAAGCGTTTTTCACTTACGTATAGTGTGAGACATATGCGTGTCGTCCACACGCTTAGCGGATAGCAAACCGGCGTATAACGTCATAAATGGTGACGTATCCGTCACACTAACTGTAACCGTATGCGTTCGCGTGCGAACCTCACTATTATTTTTATTAGGTGTGCGGAAACTCTAATGTTTGCTGCTGACAAATGCTATTTTTACTTGTCTTTGTTATATCTTAATTTAGAACCAAAATTATAAGATGAAAATTAAAAATTAACGAGTGTGAATGTGTGAACCTTCTTAACAATTTTTCTTCAATAATGACATTAAGTTTATTTATATAAAAAAATATGACACACTTTTACCATTAAACATTTCAACTAATGGCTTAATCATTCTAGTTTTCATACATTTAATAGTTGATAATGCTGCCTTTATATCACTCACATTGACTGAATTTATAATTGTATTTACACTTATTGGTTTCACAATTATGTTATTGTCGTTGATGTATGGGTTGGTTGGTGTAACTTATCTTAACAGTTTTTGAAAAATTAGTAATGCGCGTGTCATCCAATAGACTTTAAAGCTAGGCGTGTCTACGTATCTTAAGGCCAACTCAGACAGCGTCGGCCGACGCAGCCCGACCCGATTTATCGTCGGGGACAGTCTTAAGCCGTCGTGAGAAATATTAAACATGTTTAATATTCTACGACGCGACTGCCCCCGACGCACACCATCGCGTCTGCGTCTAACTCACACAGGCCCGACGCGACAACAAATCGCGTCGGGCTGCGTCGTACGACGCTATCTGAGTTAGCCTTTAATCGTATATAAACATACAGTAGGACTACTTTAGAGCGATGCATCTGAATTAGTTAGAGCAAGCATTGATGTGCCTGCTATATTAGAAGTTCACGGAGTACAAACGCTTGCCGTGTACTTAAGAATCATAATTTACAGTCGTTGCCGGCTAATAATTCGTTAATGTTAATGCGATGCCGTGTTAACTGGAACAAATTTTCTTAGATTTTAAGTAAACTGATCTCTAGGCAGTTTAAAGTAAAGCATTCGTCGAAAATATACAATAAACGTCAACTGCATTTGAAAGCATAATTCTCGTGCAAAAGGAAAAACAAAAATCGTCGGATTTAAGTAGACACAATTGCTACAACATTACTGTATTTCCGTCGTAATTTATCCAATAATCAAGAATTGTTTGCGTCAAACATCTTAACCCAAACATCTTTATTGCTCGTATAAGGTCGTACTGTGCCCGGGAGTACACGGTCTACAAACGCCTCACCAATTAACCATCCATAACAATGTTATAATAGCTACATGTTAATATTGGCGATTATGTCATGTAATTGAATAATGATCACTCACGTCTTGCCACATGGATAGTTGTGCTGACCTAATCACAATTTCTTTAGTTTTTGTAGATTTAGTGCTGCTAAATCATTATAGCAAACATAAGAAATGGGGTTATCCTGGGAGCGATATATAACCTCTTTGCGTAGTATACATTACTTATTGTCAGTATCTCTTGCTGTACCGTTATTGATACTTAACAACAGTATGGTTGTTGAAACAAAGATTTGCATGACTCGGATTTACAGAAAAGAAGTCAACATCGGTCGCTCTGATGAATTATAGGCCTACACTATGCAAAGCAATTTAATTTTGTAATCACATACAGGCACATATATATACGATGTATCAATGTTCCATACACGCATTTTTGTCTCCTGTAAACTGCGGGCTGTCAGTAATTTTGATGCACAACTCATAGGCCTACATTGTGAAGTTGTGCCATACATTCGACCGACACGGTTCTCTAACGTCATCATCATGGCGACCGGTTACTTAGGTTTGACCACACATTATACGTTTGAATGAATATTGATATCGCTTTTGATTTCTGCGTTTGAGGATTCAGGCCTACCTAGTTATAAATGCCGATAAGTAATAAGAAAAGGGCTAATAAGTTTCCAACTACGTACACGAAGAAGAAGAATCTGTCCAGTACCCTTGACAGCAACAACCACTCGTTCTTGATCCGTTTGTGGTTGGACTGAGTTGTGGTTCGTTCTTCTCCAGCTTTGTTCTTGAGTAGGTCTTTGATGATACCAAGTTCTTTGAGCATGCTCGACATGAGTCGTACTTCGTCCGACGACTTTGACGCATGTACCACGGTTTCTCCTTGAAGCACGCCCTCGTAAGACGGCGGCGTTACTAACGGTGTCATGTGCATTTCGTTGAATTTATCTTTAGTTTTTTTCATATAACCGTTACGCTCTTTGTGTTTTCGGCCCTGCATCATGTAGTATTTTCCATAACCTGGCGAAGAATCATCTTCACTTAACTGCAAGTGCTTAGTTGGGATTCGCAAAATCGCTAATATTCTCCGGTGGATCATCATTTTCGCCCATGTTGGTAAGTATCTGCCCTCATTCCCGCGGTAATACAAACTAGCAACAGTTACATTCATAAGTAGGGAAAGGGACACAAGAATCATGGTGATGGCGAAGTACTGACCTGCATGACAATAACAAATATAATTTGAGGTTAAATATGAAGTACTTAATAGAACCACGTACAAATAGAGACATGAATACTAGGAAAGAAATTGAGAAAATGAAGTCATTATTAGTAAAGTCCCTTGTGTTTGTATATGCAGCCTAGCAAGGAGCCTCTTGAAGACGTTTAGTGGCCTATATAATCATGTATAATTAAATTGACTTGCTATAATAAGTAATCATATATTCTTGTCATTTAAATACGACACAATGCCACTGATGATTATCTGTAATAATATACTAGCTCACATGTGAGAATGTCATTGGGATCATATTATTTAAAGAGATATTCTTACCGATAATGGGCACTTCGTTTGTATGCGGCACAGCATCGGCCACAACCATCAGAAACACAGTCATAGACAATAAAAATGTGACACCCATGTTCACTTTGCCCTGGGACTCAGGTGGCAGAAGGAACGCCAAAGATGCCATAATTGCAATTAGGAAGCAAGGTGTGATTAGATGAAATACGTAATATAGAGACCGACGTTGAAAATAGATTGTAAATGTAACATCGGTGAATGGTACGCCAGGGTCGTCAGGATAATATTCGACGTTGTTCTTAGCAGATAGATCATACATATCCCACTCACCATTGCTGACAAACACATCCGCATATCCTGAAAAAAAATCAATTTCGAAAAATAATTTAGGGCCTCTAAAGTACATATAGATATTCTTTCATGAAAACCCACATTAAAGGAAGAGTAAAGTATGTTTTTCTACGGAGGAAGATATCTCTTCAACGGTTTCATCAAAAATCATATTTATCATTTATTAAATATTATGTATACCTATGAATTTTAAGTATTATTGGATAATTGTTTACCTTACTTTTCTAAAGAATACACGTATTTACCCCAATGAGTATTAATTTCGAACATTATTTAACCTATGCACATGATGTTGAAATGTATCTTACAATTAACGAGTAAGTGTGGCCTGAAGCCGTCGCTGCTTAAATGCAAGGCGCCAATGTCAGCGGTACTCTATTATTGTGTAAATAAAATGTTTAACGGACAAAACAGACGTACTACTATGAATAATCATTCCTTCTAGATGGTACTTGTGATAAACACGTATCATTTATTAAATTCGGAGCACTAATATTCGTTGTCAGAAATTCTACTACTGTGCCTAACTATCAATGTTCTTTTGTGTATTTTTGTTTTTTTAATTTAACAACAAAGTTGATATTACGACAAAGTTGATATTTTCAGACTTTAATTCCCAATCGCAGCTAATAAAAGTAGTTTAACCCATTTAAATAAATGAATAACATTTAAAAAAAAATAGTAAATATGTTTTAAACCCTTCTGCAGACAGAATATTTGACGAGAGGTTAACGCTGCATTCACACCGAATCCTCGCGCGTATAAAAATATGGACGCTGGCGCTCAGCGCACATCTGAAACACGCTCCGAATTTCGGTTCGGATCCCATGTGAACGCAGCTTAAGTTTAGATATTCTTACCGGTGCCGTTAATAATCAATTCGTGGCCACTATGCTGCCACGGACCAAACTTCATCTGGCATTCTTGGTTGTCAAATGGGAAATATTTGACTCGAACTAAGCAGTAACCCTTGAATATGACGGGTGCGCCCCACATAATCTTCCCGTTGTAGTGGATCTTGGCCAACTCAGTTTCCATGAAGTGTCGATGCGATTGTGTAGCGCTGCAACAAACGATATTAAATATTAATGATTAAGCAGTGTACGATTAGCGTAGAATAACCAAACCCAGAACTCACCTTTTCAGCTACGTTTAATTTTTACTTTTTGTATTTTACTACTTTTGTTTTTACTTTTTCTGTTCTCTCTTTTCTGTTTTTTTCTTGCTTTGTTTTTTACATACTCTAGGGCCTCTATACTGCCCTCATCGGAGCTTTCGAGATTACGACAACTTGTTTGATCGAATGATAGGAAAGGTCCACCACCACAGTTTAAGACGCGCAGCGTCAGTCATGGGCAGTTACATTTCTGTCTGGGAGCATAGTATGCCCTGTCTCTTATACACATCTAGATGTGTATAAGAGACAGGGCCTACCTAGTTATAAATGCCGATAAGTAATAAGAAAAGGGCTAATAAGTTTCCAACTACGTACACGAAGAAGAAGAATCTGTCCAGTACCCTTGACAGCAACAACCACTCGTTCTTGATCCGTTTGTGGTTGGACTGAGTTGTGGTTCGTTCTTCTCCAGCTTTGTTCTTGAGTAGGTCTTTGATGATACCAAGTTCTTTGAGCATGCTCGACATGAGTCGTACTTCGTCCGACGACTTTGACGCATGTACCACGGTTTCTCCTTGAAGCACGCCCTCGTAAAAAGGGTACCATGCCGGGATTCCATATTCAAGTATAGGTCTACAAAGGGTCTTAAAAAGTAACATCAGGGAAACGGGGTTATTGCATCGGACAATTCTTTTTATAAAACCAGAAAGTCTTGAGGCCTTAGCAGTAATCATATCAACATGTGCGCTCCAAGAAAGGTTATGAGAAATTATAAAGCCAAGGAAAGGTCCACCACCGCAGTTTAAGACGCGCAGCGTCAGTCATGGGCAGTTACATTTCTGTCTGGGAGCATAGTATGCCTTGTTTAGGATCACTTATGCGTAACTATCTACATTAGTCTCATTGTAAGCAAATTAGTTGCGCGTTTTTGTCTGGTTTATTATTAAATTTCAAACCAGAACCCAGACCAATGATATTGGATACCAAATTTAAAACATGCTTAGCTAATCTAGGACTTCAGTGAAAAGAAGAACGACAATACAAAATACGTTTTATCCTATTAAATCTAATTCATGTTCGATTTAATTGATTGCCTGGTTAAAATCTCGGGGACAAAATGTCGGTCGTATTATTATTACAAACGCGATCCATCTCTCTAATAAAGACTTTGCAAAAGATTTTTTTTTTTATTAAAATACTTCTCTAATCAGTCTTCCTTAACTTTTACGTCGTTAATTCCCAATATAATCAAGATGACTTCTTTTCTTTAATGTTAAGTCGAATAATAATTTGAAGCAACTAATGAACATCAAATAGTACTGAATTTTCTTGTAATAGGCCTACATATATTCACGTATATTGTAATATGAATCCATATCGTATTAAAACTAGCATTCCATTTGCGATCAACAACATTCATTATCTACCTGTCGCAAAATTGATTTTTAAGACGTGTAACATCACCATCACATATTTCTATTAATTTTTTAAAATTTGAATACTTAATTTTTTTAAATTTGTATTTATTTATTGGTATAAAAAGCACCCAGAAGGCAACAAAAAATGTTGAATATTATCTGAATTTATAATGTAAACGGAAGAGATTACAAGCCATTAAACGAAATAAATTTATGCCTAAACTAAAGCATCAACATTTGAAAAGATTATAAACAGGAATCACAATACATTAATTATACAAGAAAAACATAACATTAAATTTATTACAGGCAAGCTGTTCATTCTATGTACAATTATTGTCATTAAAATTTAAAAGTATTACCAACATTTGCAACAATTGCAAAAAAAAAATACATTATTATGCATTATTATAAAAATATACTTATCTATAAAAATACATTAAATTGATTGCAACAAACTTAATTCAAAAATAAATTGTATGCATATGCCTATGACGATTATTTTGTATGACTTGCTTGATTGTATTATTTATAAATTACTGTCGTATAATAAACCTAAAATAAATCAGGAAAACGGGGAAATACAAAATGTTAATATAATTATACAAAAGATACCACAATATCACCGTATTAGATTATATTGAAATGTGGTTGTAAATATTAAAAATGAAAATATAATATAAGCCTAACTGGATATTGTTAGAAAAGTGTAGTTGAAAGTGAGCGAAATCCCGAATAAGTTAACAGTTAAAGTGTGGCTTAAGTGACAAATAGTGTCTAGATGAAAAATGATATTTTGGAAGTGGCGGTCTTCGGGGACAGAATTACCCATCAGCAAATCGTGTTATATGTAACTAATAACCAACAGCTGGTCTCCGGGGGATGTTTACGAGAACCAGCAGAAAAAATCCGAGATGTAAAAACATTACCGTGATATCTAAATTTGTGGGTCCATATTAATAATAAAATGGAATATTATAGATAGTTGAGAAGTGCTGAAGCTCCCAACAACGTATGACGTCATCCAATTTAGTGTTATATTTGACATGATTCTATAGGAATTCATTGGTCTATGTTGAATATACAATTATTAAGTACTGTGTTTTTAAAATATGTATTAAATTAGAAATATACTATCAGTGGGGTATCAGTGGTCTTGAAATAGAGTGGGGATGAGAAGGTGAGTTGGGGTGGGGGTTTAATGATTAAGTGAGGGTTGGTAGATCGCAAAATAAAGTGATTTTAACAACTTGAGCGTGATGTTTTGTTTCGGACATTTTCAATGAGGAGGAGGGTGGAGGAGGAGGGTTGAGGGCGAGCGCCGGATGGAAAAAAAAAATGGGTGGAAACGGGCCGAAACCTCACTCTTCGCTCTTTAGTTTATGTTCATACATAAGCTGTAAAAATGTAGGCCCTATACCAGTTATTAACATGTGTAGCATGTCAAAAATCAATTAAAAACGGCACAATCAAGAAGTGCAAGCCGGATCTGGTTAAATAAATCTGTTTATCAATACCAGTTTTTCAAACGCGTGAAAGATAAAATAGTCGGCAGGCCTATAATGATCAAGAATGAGTGACATGTTCTAAACTACATTCACCGATGAACTAGTTCTTTGTACTGTATTGCCCTGCACGCATCTCACATGTTCTGGAGTGTTCATCCTCATTATCATCATCATCATCATCATTTTTCTTTCATTCCGTCACGCACAAAAATCTCAATTACGAAACGATTAGATGGCGTGGTTCTGTTTATTGCCGGATATTTTGCTAACGCGTCAGCCAGTCGGCTTATTCAGATGTTCAACATACAGATCTGTTGGCAGTTAGTCGAGAAATGCCAATTAATGTCATAGGAAAGTCGAAGTTCCATCAAACTTGTCATTGTAAACATGTTGCTCCTAAATAAAGTCAATGAAGTTTCAGACCCGCGAATGATCTCATTTTGATAATTGAAAAAAAAACATGTTATATTTTTTTTGCAGTATAACAACAAAAACAACAAAAATAATAATAATGTAGAAGATGATGGTCATCCAGATGCCTGTTAAAATGTAAATATCCAGTGCGACTGGTTTTTCATGGAATCGCTACACAGCCGCTACAGCGTTTTCACTGCAATCCTGCACTGCGTAGCTGTCCCCGACGTAATCGCGGAGACAGCTACGCAATCTCTGATTCAATTGGCTAATCATCGTCGCCAAAGAAGTCGGCGATAGCGTGTAACGATTTTTATGGCCCAGGCTAAAAGATGCGATTGGCAATGCGTAGCTTGATTATGTGAGCTTGGTTTCCATACAATCAGCATCACGTTCAACGTTGATTTGGTCAAGTTGCGTCCAAGAATCCACGAAACGAGGAACGTTCTCAATCGAAAGCTTTCTATTGATTCGACAGAAGTAGCCGTTAACACTTCACGCTCAGCTTTGTCGGGAACAGATTAACTACAACTTCAAGGAAATGAGTTGGATTCTATGGACGCGAATTAATAACCATGGACAATAGATTTCTTAATTTCGTACGCATTAAGTTGTTAGAATATAACCAATGTTAGTTTTGTAAGATATTAAGGTCATAATTTTGATCGGGAAGTGTTGTTTTTATCATAAATCACAAGATACTTGACAACGTCTTATTTTCACAAAAGGCTCATAATAATTAGTGGCAGTGTTTAAGCTAATGATGCAAGCTAACGCAACATTAAAGTCATCGTCTGCGATAATTTAGTGAAGCATATTGGTACATGTGACTTAGAGCGCAACGACAGGTAGAAGGCGCCTTTACTCACAACTCAACTTCTCAATTCAAGTCAGCAAATTATAGGGGGAAAAAAAACAAACCTCTCGTAAAAATAGATGTCAGGAAGCCATATATTTTTAGCCGGTACAACAATCTTTGTTATATTTCCGTATTCGCTCGGTTCCCATGTCAGAAATTCGTCCATCCAAATCTGTAATCAATAAAAATCAGATAGGATCAAGATCTAGTTAATTAGCCCTTAGTTCTGTCCACATTATCAAATTTTATGTAACAAATTTGTGTGATGTGACATCCTTTAAATCAGGACTTAAAATATTTTGACTAAGAAATGTCGATTTTGGGCGCGGAGAAGTCAACGCGCCATCAGCGTTGCCGCGGAAAGAATACCGGCGCGCTGCAAATGCTCAATATTATTTATATTATGTGCCAATATATGGGCATGATTATGTGATATTACTCCCAAATATGGGCATATTAACATTTATTTGTCCCCTACAATTTTATAGTGTGAACAGGGCTTTAGTGTGACACCTTTTCCACTTTCATAGGTATATACTTCTCTTCTTCATTGCAGCATTTTTTCGTGCAAACACGCACAACTGAAGTGTCTTGTGCTATGTTATGCTGAAATAATAATAATATATAACACATCACTATTGCTGCGTACTTAATATTTAAGACAATCGCTCTTAATAATGTAATCTCTATTTAGATAGACGCAAGGCTGTTAGTTAATGGTTTTCTTCTTTGCTGAATCAATGTAAATGGTCAAGTTAGTTTTTTTTTCAACATGCAATGCATCTTTAGAAAAACATGCAATTGTCAGGAGATAGCTTCCTTCATTTATAGTTCTGTTCATGCCCTACGTTTGTAAGTTATGTATGCTGAAATCTGGTACCTAATCACCTACTTAGAAATTAAGCGATTTGATATAATTTTATTCGAACGTCATTTATCACACGGATTTTCAACAATAAAGAAATTCTAGAGAGGCTAGCGCGTTACATAGGGGTTCAGTGCGTTACGTTAGGATTCAGTGCGTTACATTGGGATTCATGTGCGTTGTGCAATCGGATAAAACATGTTCTAAGTAATCCTATTAGTTTATTTTGATGTTGGGCCCCAGTGACAATAAAAAATGATGCATCCAAAAAACGAAAACGATATAACCAAATGTAAACTCTATCCAAAATTTTAAGTGAAACTTTAAATATTAAAATAAATTAGTGCTAAATAATTACTACTTCCAACATCAACATTTTCGTCCTTGCTTTCAATTCGCTACGATAACATTTTTTTTACAATTTCATGCCAAGGATTACCAATACCGACCTAATCACTGCCCTATCAGATAGGCCTAGGCCAAAGTGACAGACATATACTGTAAACATAATGCTCTACATAAACCAAGTCTCATATTGAGCCTTTATAGAGTGGAGTTGTTTTGTCGTGATAAAAAAAAGTCTGGGATCTGAGAGGATTTGAACCCAGGACCCTGGTATTCGTAGGCGAGCATCCTACTAACCAAGCTATTTAACTTCACTCCCCACATTAGGCCTAATAAAACTTTTTTTAAATATTTTTTATTACTTTTCACAATTTTTTTTTTTTTTGTATAAACTTGGGTTAGCAAATTGTGAGATATACGGCACGAAAATATTTAAAACATAAAATCTGCATCTTACTTCTCCAATCAATCCGCCAAATGAGGCCTGTAGCATCATAGGCCTCAGGTGACAAGCCCATCAATCGGGCAGACAGACAGACGTGCGTGATTGATGGGGAGAGAAGCGTGAAACGTATTTTCAAGCTAAATATAATACTGTAATAATAATAATATTCTTTATTTTGTCCTCAAATATAATACACTGTGGAAATTTGGGCAGAGTCCCTGTGGACCCATGGCAGCCACAGTGAAGGGAATACGACTTCAATTAACTACAACATACAACGGATGGTCCTTAACTCGCCTAACTCTCCTGAAAGGGTTATTCGAGGAGCAGAGTGTTTATAAAAGACCCAAACCCGGGCTCTGGCTTTGCACACAACGTTGTGATCGGCCTACTTTTGTGTTGGCTGGGTTCTCAAAGGTCCTCCCGCCCCTGAAATCTCTTGCTAGAGGCCGAATTGTTAATGTTTTACTCAGATCAACTCACCATTGTCAACCAAGTACTGCTGGTAAGTGTCTGCTTTCGTTCATCCTTGATTAAACAGAAAAAATAATAAATTATTAGAAACGGCTTCACCAATGACTCTGATCAGGTTACCAGCATCATAATATTTTTATTTTTTTAATCAGATTGAAATATAGAAATAAGCGTAAATCTTTGCACACATCATTTCGCATACAGTAACTAGAGTCTGAAAACACACTCCATGCAGTGGTGGCTCCATAAATTTTCCGACGAGGAGTCCGACATATTCGACAGCGGGATCCGAACCATGGAGCCGACTAGAGCCTTGATCAGGGTCCCGGAATACGAATTCCTAGTATAGGGTTCATGAGCAGAATTTGTATGGCTTAATGTCCCAAAATTGTGTTTTAGAACATAATATTAGGGACTGGCCATCAAAATAACGTTTTGAATAGGAAAATATTAATATTTTGGTCTGACGACCTCGTCGTGGCGTCGGGCGACAAGAGGGTCCAGGGCCACTGCCGCCACCACTGATTCTACGCTGAGCTCCTACCACGTGGGCTCTTAACTGATAGTTCAGTTACCGGTATCATAACAATTGTCCAATCAGATTAGGAACTTGAATACGCGCATTCCCGCTTAAACACACAAGCTCACGTACGTCTGCTGTCCTATCTTTTTGCAGGAACTTAGCAATAATATCCAAGGGGCTACTACTTACTATTTTATTACTACCACTCGATCCTACCTCTTTTACTACCACCACTACTTTCAGGCACTACACTATAAAATGAATACATAAAACTGGCCCATAGGAATTTAGTTACACATATACAGTAGTCATAATTTAAGATTCGGGGCTTTATGAGGTGGTTATACAAAGTCTAAGAACAGCGTGATCGGTTCAGAATCTGAATACTTAGTAGCGTTGTTGTGTCTGTGTTGCTGAATTATGGTCTCTTATCCCTGGATAGGCAATTACACGTAATAATATATAGCATGAGAATTTGTATTTACCATATCCAGCACATGGGCAATAAAGAATTGGAGTTCCAATTCCGTGACGGTCTTCGGGTCCCGGACAGGACGCACTCGCGTGTCGTATCTCGACCCATTAAAAAGTGTCGTCAGCAGACCCGTATGATATTCATCTGTCATGGACACTGAAATAACACACATTGCTACAAGTAAAGAAATACGTAAAGACTTGTCAACACCAAAGAAAGCAAAAGAAAACAAAATGAAAAAAATAAAAGCAAAGAAGCAACAAACTATATAAAACTAAAACAAAAATTATATAAAATAAATATTTAAAGGCTATAGACAATCTAACACAAACAAAGTAAGGAGTGTCAAGCGTTGAAGTATTATAACCGTGATAACCAAATTGTAAAATAAATTGTAATTATAAAATGTTATATAGATAATTACATTTCTTATAGGCCTACTATATATAGATGATTGCACTTCTCGTTGAAACGGTCACACTTTTACGCGTTTAATTATGTAAACACAGCCTATGTTCGTGAAAATATCAGTAATATGGAAGATGTAAATGTTATGACTGAGTATTATGTATCCTGACGCAGTAGCCATGTTAAAAACATAAACACTCAGCACGAATTTTATGTATACTACCAGGACGATGAATGTGTTTACGAAATACTATATCCAATAAAACCGAATTGACCTGTGTCCTCATTGTAGATATGATATACAGCAAAAAGGCATACGTTTGTCCAACTTCTGCAGTTTATTTCAGAGGAATTTAAAACAAGATGCCAATAAATATAATTATGCAATTAAATAGTATCAACATAAACTTCAATAGCAGAGAAAAAAAAGAAAGAAAATTGGAACAGATTCTGCATTGCATGATTTCTTGAGTAGTTTTTGTAGATTTCTCAATTCTGACTTGCTAACATCACTGTTGCAGCTTAAAGCTATGTTCACATCAAGCCTGGATTCCGGTCCGGAGTCCAGAGAAATAATCGTGAATCGTGTTTTGAATGAATATATAAGGACATTACGAATGGTGGTTAGGCGGAAAAGATAATCGTCCAAAGAACATGGCTCATGACAAGAATGCGTGAATATTTACATAACAGCAAAATAGCAGATGCAATTAGTGGTGGTGGGTAGTGGTTAGCTTGTTGGCCATCGGCCGATTGAGATTAGCAGGATGGCAGGATTATTGTATTTTTTATTTGAAAACTCAGATGAGAATGTGCTAAAGGTGCAAATTGTCGGAAAAGAAAAAAAGGGGTAGGACTAGGCATAGACAAATATGTAAAAAGAGTAAAGTTGTAAATATACTGTCTGTCCAGGGATCGGAGCTCTCGTCTGTCCAAGAGAAATATCCTTCATTTTGATATTGACCGAAGAAGAATGTGTTTCCACTCTGCAGCTCAATTATGCCAACAACCACAGTCCAAGGATTGATTGGATTATTAACTTGCTGAAAAGAAAATCTTAAGATATCGCGCTTATTCAAACGGGGCGCTTAAGGGAATTTTCACGTTAGGAGGGGCGGTTATTCGAGATGGACGCTTATTCAAACGGGGCGCTTATTCGCGTTCCGTGCGCGATGTGAACGCAGCGATGTGAACGCAGCGTTCAAAAACGTAGCACCTCACGATTTTTTGTCCGGGCTCCGGAGCGGATCCGGGCTTGATGTGAACGTAGCTTAACTCATGATAAATAGAACCAGGAGATCGAAGGTTAATCAAAATGAATACAAATTTTAACGAAATAAACTGGAAATACTGGGAATGCAGTCTGTATAGGCCTATAAGCACTTTTTTCAGTAATAGTTTTTAGCACTCGGATGATGTCCGTATGAGGGGCAACATGTTTGCAAATTATATGGTTTAGTTCTTTAAAATGTGTGTTCATCTTTATTTCGCTTCGATCTTTTGGTTCTATTATTCATGATTTAAGCTGCAATATGCAGTGATGTTGGCAAGTCAGAATTGAGACAGCTAGAGAAACTACGGTACTCAAGAAATCATGCAAAGTAGAAGCTAATTGGAATGTTCTTAACAATTGTAAACAATTCAGCGTTTATCCCAAATTTATATATAACATACTTAATAAATTTTATTCTGGATATATTTTATTAATTAATTTTTTTCTGTTGTGATAAATTAGCATGATGTTTCAATTAAGTAAATTGTAATTAGTGAATTTTAAACATATATAC
>NW_022705543.1:3204181-3206447 GCF_011630105.1 Anneissia japonica
TGTTTGTATATAAAAGTATCGCATTCCAGATCCAGCAAGCTGAAAATTATACACAGAAAAGGCCGTATCTTATAGATCTCTGACTAGTTTGGCCACCTGCGATAATAGTATCGATTTATCAAAATCGGGATGTGTTAAAAGAATGAAAAGAACTCAGATTCTACCGAACTCGTGAGTCATCGCAGTGCCTTCGTTGTCAAGTGGTTAAACGTTCGCCATGTATGCGAAAGGGCCCGGGTTCGAGTCCTGGTGTAGGCTGAGGTTTTTTTTTTCTTCTTCATCAGATTCCTCTTCTGTTTGAAACGGTGTTCAGCGAGACCAACTTCGATAGTAATTCGGTTTGCTTTTTCTTATTATTCCCTTTCAGCACCGTTCTTAATTGTAATTTTTGTTTTGTTTTGTAAGGCTTGTTTTATAAGAGAAATAAATGAAATAAAATAAAATAATACACCACCTCATACGAAATATAAGTGAGATAATAATAATGCAAATATAAAGTTAAAAAAATTTAAAATATTACAATTATAGTAATAATGATAGCTGTAAAACAAACTGTGTTTTAGTAGCAAGAAATACAAACTTGAAATAAGCATTGATCTAATGTGTTTTCCACACTATCAGGTTTCATGTGTTAAGTATCTGAGATTTGCTCATGTTATGAGAATGATGATGTCATCACAACATTATATGGACACTTCACAGGTATTTGTCGCATAAAACGTTATAGCGTAGACAGAGCTCCACACAATAACAATGGTCATTATATAACAGAAAAAAATACTCAAAAAAAAATGAAAGCTTTTGTCCGCAATGACATTCGAATTAAGTCTCTTCGATTACGTTATTCGGATTTTAAATGCTTGGCTCCTCCAGTACCCTTCGCATGGAAGTTGGTCTGAATAGGGGACATGCATGTCCCCAGGGGCCAAGCCAAAATTACAAATTCTATATATGAAATAATGGCAAAATATGACAACAAAAATAATGAAATCAATAAAAAAAATCGTGTGGATACTCTACCAACGGAGCAATGCCATCTACCTGGTGTACTCTGCTGGATGCTTGCATTAGAACACATTTTTCCAAGACATTTAACAGGTAATTAATTGATGACGTAAATGACAATGCGCTAAGATGTTTTCGAAGTCATCTAAATGTGATAGTCAAGTCAAGCTTTATTTCTAACAATCTAAACATCAAAATCTATATACATAACAGTATTATAGAACTTAAACCAAACAAATTAATACAGCATATATAAAATATATTCGAAAATGTTTTGTGACGTTGTTGCTTTAATGTGAATATAAAACCAAACCAAACAAATTATATATATATAATTATATAAATATATATATATATATATATATATATATATATATATATGCAAATGGTTAAATAACAAATAACATTTAAGTACATCAGTTATCAAAACAAGAATTAATAATATTATTTACCTTGTAAATTCGCCGAAATTAGAATAAAAAATTGTAGAACCAAGTTGGTTGGGAAGCTCATTCTTGTATAAGTGCAGAGGAATCGTTCGTCGGCTGCGATGAGTAACTTGTATCATCAAGTGCTAAGACGCTCGAAAGCGTTATATATTTCAAGCAGGAAGATGACGACCAATACTAGAAACTGAATTGAAAACGACAGCTGTTATGTCACCATCATCGACGAGGTGAACAATCGCAATAAAATTGATATAAATCTTAATGCTTATATAACAACTAGCACAATTGGAGGGACTATCAGAATTAGCTTTGAGGATTTGTATTGGCTGATTACGAAGCAAGACTAACAACTCACCGAATAAATGATGTAAATTTTCTAATAAAATAATTTCAGGGAGTTTGCAAGAAAACCATTCATTTTCGGTGGTTTATATAATACAAACAACCCGTCTTAAAAAATGATGGTCCTATCAGGAGTTACTCCATAGATGCATGAATTTTCATTGGTTGAGAATATTCACGATATAGCGTTTCGAAAAGGATGTAAGGAGATAAAATAAAAGCCAGGTAAGCATTAAGCCGGTCACATACCGGTACTGCACCAACGGTCGACAATCCGCAGCATATTGCAACGCATTGCAACGAGAGATTTTTATTTCTCTGTTCTTTAAAAAAATGTATATGTATGTACAGCATTACCGCAAGACGACTTAGAGTTTATCTCTATCATATATATATATATATACATATATATATATATATATATATATAGCTTGATAAAGACTTATAGTCGAAAGTACTCGCTAACTCTG
>NW_022705543.1:3206539-3208341 GCF_011630105.1 Anneissia japonica
TATATAATTATGATAGGGATAAGCTCTAAATCGTCTTGCGGTAATGCTGTAAATATATGTAATTTTATTTTAACGTTAAAGAAGAGGAATCTGCGAGTGTGAATAAAATAGGTGCCCCCAACCTGGATTTGAACCCGGGAACTTTTGATATCTATGCAGACGCCTTTACCAACTAGACCCTTATTTATATAAGCCCTATATATGAATGTACATAGAATCTAGGTCATTATTGGAGTGATGTCTTTACCCAGGTTGCATAGTTCGACTAGATAGGGGCAAATGTAGTTGCTATTTATACATAAGAAACAGGCCTTATATAATTCTTATATAAAAATAGGAATGAAATGTAAATGCGCACTACAAATTGAATTATAAACGTCAGTCTTTGTTGATTATGATCAACAAAGACGTTCCGAAGCTGTTTGCTAAGTGAACACCTTTCCATGACAGTTCTCTGAATGAAAGTTTTAAAAAATCACACATTTTGTACAGGAAATGCATAAAAGATGACAGGTAAGTTTAGTTGTCACTTTATGGCGTGTATATTTACCCAGTTATACGCACATCTCAATGACAGTTGACATCATAATACGGTTGTCTCAGACATCACAAATGCATCTAGAAAATGCTTCGATCATCTCAAGATACTTCAGTAGAGTACCGGTATATAATTGTGAACATAACTACATCAACCTGATTTTGTGTCATAATTATGAAACGATAACCGATATCGGTATTAGTATTTAATATTTTTTTGTCGTAATTTCCGTCGTTCTAGGCCATTAAACCATTTCAAACCGTGGTGAGTGGAGATGTCGGTCTTGAAAGGAGTTCTGCTTATTTTGCAGTTTGGACCAGGGAACAGTGAAATTTCACTGTTCCCTGGTCCAATATACCGGATTAAATATAGGCTTTGCCTATAACGAAGATACGATCTGTTGTGTTGTTTTTGGAAATGATGAAAATTTAGTTTGCAAGAGCCAATATATTCATTTCAAAATTATATTACTCAAGAAATGAAAATTACCAATTGATATACAAGTTATATTTTATGCAATTCTTCAAAAAACTTTGTTAAACTAAGGAAGATACTTCATTTCCTTCAAAATCGAGCTGCCTAATTTATAACGGGGCAACACGGTTGATTGATGGATAAATTGGAAAGAAAATCTCAAGAAAAAAAAAAATGTAATTACAATGAAGTAGTCATCATGTATGTCAGATATCACTCCGTCCTATTTAGTAAGCATTTTTACCAAAAAAATAAAAAAAAAAATACAGTTTTGGAACAAATGAAAATCTCTATGTTTAATTCAAATTAATTATGGTTATAATTTATTTGTAATAAATACATGGAGATTGAAAAGAGACAGTTGACGCTAATTAAATTTTTGCTCCTGATCCCATACATAAATATTATTTGCTAACAAATTTGTTGGTTATCATAGTGCCTTAATGCCGTAGGGCATAAAATCTTACAAATTATATATGTATGTTATCACAAGAACTAGTTCGTAATTAATCAAGAAAGAAAACGATACAAAATTACATTGTAAGCCATAGGCCAAAATTCGATTAAGAAAGAAAAAAGAAAAACATTATTACGGTATCATATCAGGAATGATTTGCATGAAGGAACACGAAGTGCATCCGTATCAATGTAATTTAATTGAAAAAAAAATGCAGTTACCCTAAACCAATCACGTATCATGCGTATTCAGGGCGTATGTATAAGACGAGAATGATATAACGACTTCCTATTAGTAATGGATTTAAAGAAAAAATCAGCAAGTGTGTTCAAT
>NW_022705543.1:3208835-3212821 GCF_011630105.1 Anneissia japonica
GATAGACAACAGAACTTCTGTACTCCTTAGGGGTATATATATTTTATATCTACTAAGGATCAAACCCCTAAGGAGTACAGAAGTTCTGTTGTCTATCTGTCTCTTATACACATCTAGATGTGTATAAGAGACAGGGATTTCTTTTCCTCTCCGTAAACATTATATTGGGATTCAGTTTGTTTAACGGATCGTGTACATATGATTGTTTTGTGAAAGGGTTTTCACATACAAGAAAGGACAGTGATATTTTGCTATTAACACTCCTTGGTGCATGTGACGTGTGCCTAAATTATTACAGTAATGATAATAATTTAAACTGTATTTTGTCCATAGTATTTTATCTCGGCCCACAATCGTATTACGCTTTTATTAATGCCAAGTGCTATAAATCTCTATTTTTATGTGATTACGTGTGCAATTAATATTCTTAGTTTAGGAATGTTTTAGTTTGTAACTGATTAGTTCTTAAGCAATTTATTAAAACTGCCACGTTGAAAAATCAACTTGAGTTAAACTTTTTACCATGAATAAAATATAAATAAATGCATTATAATGATAATATGGTTAGAGTAAATGAAAAACAAAGAAGGCAACAAGAAGGAGATATAAAATAAACAAATTTTACTGTTATACGATTCAAAATATAGTATCATTAAACAGTGTTAAAAATACAATAGGTCTTACAAAAAAGACTAATTTTCTGCAAAGTGTTGTGTGGGACGCAGCGGAAGTCTAACAACGGTCATAGCATCAAAGAGAATGACACCAAATATGATATTAAGTGTAACATGATATTAATGCAGACGTTTGCAATTAAACGATTTAACTAATTATAAGCTAATCAATCCGACAACAATCAAATTCGAAGTTATTCAAAACGTTATTGGAGATGGTTTAAATTGGAATTCTTGCGTAATTGTATTAAATACGTATGAGTAAATGCAATCCAATCTGCGTATCGGCCGTATCATACATTGTGATTGCGCATTACGCGTTACAAATTATGTAAATCGCGAATCGACGTCACAATTTATGTTGCGACTAAGACATACTTTTGTGTCTATTGAAATGTACGCGTGTCGATTTGTACATTTTTAATTGATTGCAGTGTACCGGTAGTGCGTAGCGGCATTAAATATTGTTTCACAATACCACGCTTTAAACACAAGAGGATTGAATCAAACACAAATCATGTCTGTAAAATGCTGCGTCGCCAGGCTTGAGTACTCAAAACGCGTCAGACAATTATTTTTTGCATACGTTTTTGTATTTGACGCTGAAAATGTAGACGGGAAATACAGGTGTGACTGTGACATTATGACTTTCTAATAAGTAGCTTCCACAACACAGCAATACTTTAAATATAAAAGTCCATGATGAAGTCCGTGAATCAGCGTCAATTGACATCTTTAAGAAGCGACTCAAAACTTTTTTATTTGCCTCTTTATAGCTACTTTTTTCTTCTTTTTTTTAAATTTCTCTGTTTCACCTCGCTAGCTAGTGTTGTTTGTTCCAGGTTAGGAGGCACCTGATCCCATAAAAGATCAAGACTTAACCGATGCTAACCGGAGTACATAAACACAGATCTCCGGTTGGCGGTGATGGTGTAACCCCATACTTCGGTTTGGGTGCTAGCTTATTGTTTTGTTGTTTTTTCCCCCGGCTTTTTTCTTTGTGTTCTTGACTTCAATATTGTCTAGCGCATAGAGACCTCGTTTATTTGCGCTATATAAGTCCATCTATTATTATTATTATTATTATTATTATTATTATTATTATTATTATTATTATTATTATTATTATTATTATTATTAAACTACTTATTTTAAATCAACAGATCCACTGACTATCTTTGAATATCATAGTATAAATGTAACTACAAATAAAGAGAGGGAGACGATGATACAACGTTTCGAACTTTATTGGGTTATGGTTATGTGGCTTTAAAAAAGTAGTTATATCATGGAGGTATTATTGAGAAGGAGATTATTCGCAACAGATCCCTTTGACGCAACAAACCCATGTGTTCCCCGCTTTTGCATCGCGCGCGGGCGTATTACCCTATAATTCACATTTTTTCGTTAGCAACAACTTGGCAACGACATGCATTTATACGCTTCCAGCAGAGCAGTTGTGCAATAAACTGAAAAATACTCAGATTTTGGATTGATTTTTCGAATAGTTAACCCTCGTTAACCCTAAAATGACAGTTTATTATAATCCTCAATCATTTATTAATTAATATCTGTTAAAATTAGAATTAGCGAATTTTGGCCAATTTATGGAAATTGAAGTTGAAATATACTATACTTTTAAAGGTCATGTAAATGTTCCATTAAATTCGAAACATTTTTTGGTGGAAAATATTAATATGTTTGATATTTTATGAGAGATAAATGTATCAGCTTCAAAATGGAAACGATTGCGCAGCCATAGTGATTGACTGTATGTAGTGCGCATCGAGAAAACAAAGGTGCTCTCCATTTCGCCATGTTCAATTTTTTGGTAAACTATGCCTGCTGAAAATTTGATGGCGGGGGAACACGTGGGACTTCAAAGGCATCGTGCAAACGGCAGCTTTGATCTTGGTTCATTTGATTAGCGCTGCGTGCGCGTAGCTTTTTCGAGTGATCCCCTTCTCAATAATACCTCCATGGTTTTGGCTACGTTCAGACCTGTGAGATACGCCAGGCGTATCTAACGCCGGGCGTACGTTACGTACGTAACTAGCGAGATGTCCAGACTGGGCGATTAATGAACGCTAGCGTAAGTATTCGTGCGAAATATTCGTATTCGTAATTCGCGCAGTTTATTTTCTGTTTACATCTAGGGCTATGTTCAGACACAACGGCTTACGCTAGCGTAAAGTTAATCGAGTGGTGTGAACTTGTGCGCGGCGTAGCGAACGCCAGTATTATCGTGCAATCACTGGCGTACGGTAATCCAGCAACAGACCCCAGATTAGCGTACGCCACTGATTTACGACAGTCATGCATCGGTGATTTTGAACTCAGCCAAGATTTGACCAATCAAAATAAACTATGTATGTTATTATTTGTATATTTCAGGAACGGATTCCGTAAAATATTTATGTTAAAATTACTTCTGTGTTCATTATAATTTTGTCTAAAGATTAACTGGTTCGACTATAAAGCTAAGTCAGTGTAAAACTGAAAAATACTCAGATTTTGGATTCATTTTTCGAATAGTTAACCCTCGTTATTTTATGAGAGATAAATGTATCAGCTTCAAAATCAAAAAAATTGCGCAGCCATAGTGATTGACAGTATGTAGTGCGCATCGAGAAAAGAAGGTGCTCTCCATTTCGCCATGTTCAATTTTTTGGTAGACTATGCCTGCTGAAAATTTGATGGCGGGGAACACATGGGACTTCAAAGGCATCGCGCAAACGTTCTTTACGCGCTGCGGCAGCTTTGATCTTGGTTAATTTGCATAGCGTTGCGTGCGCGTAGCTTTTTTGAGTGATCTCCTTCTCATAATACCTCCATGGTCTGAACATAGCCTATATCATAGAGATATAATAAGAATACTAGAGCGCTAACTGCAATGTATTCGATGTTCGAAATACGCAGAACTGTGTGTGTGTACCATCCAAGATGGCTGCCATAGATTAAGCCAATCAAATTTCACCTAAGCGCTATCATTTTCAATGACGCCCTCAACTTACTCAGAAAGTTCAGTACAGCTTGTTACCCGTATGTTTGAAACTCGAGTGTTGCGGTGTATGGGTGTAATGACACAATTTTATTTATTTATTTTTTTTTTAATAAGATGCTCTACTTGGCCTCTTTTTGGCTACGATAGTTCGATAATTTGTTATTATCAATACTAATTATCATTAATGAAATAATAGTCAGTCTGAGGGCTTATTTATGGTAATAATATGTATACTAAGCCTGAAGGTGACGCTTTCCTACGACGGCCATCTTGGATGGTACACATACATAACTCTGCATTGCTGCGCC
>NW_022705543.1:3213114-3216386 GCF_011630105.1 Anneissia japonica
CGCTAACTGCAATGTATTCGGTGTTCGAAATACGCAGAACTGTGTGTGTGTACCATCCAAGATGGCTGCCATAGATTTAGCCAATCAAATTTCACCTAAGCGCTATCATTTTCAATGACGCCCTCAACTTACTCAGAAAGTTCAGTACAGCTTGTTACCCGTATGTTTGAAACTCGAGCGTTGCGGTGTATGGGTGTAATGACACAATTTTATTTATTTATTTATTTTTTTTTTTGAATAAGATGCTCTACTTGGCCTCTTTTTGGCTACGATAATTCGATAATTTGTTATTATCAATACTAATTATCATTAATGAAATAATAGTCAGTCTGAGGGCTTATTTATGGTAATAATATGTATACTAAGCCTGAAGGTGACGTTTTCCTACGACGGCCATCTTGGATGGTACACATACATAACTCTGCATTGCTTCGCCATCTTGTCAGTAGTCTAGTTGTTTAATAGCTCTGTGAGTTATATATAACAAAGTAACGAACTATAAATTAAAAGTTTTGAAGAGTAAAGTGTAGATGACAAGGTGTTAAGCACGGTCTTAAAATCAACACTGCCATCATCTTATCTGTTATATATTGTCGTTTTTAATTTTTATAGTCTTGCAATTCATCTCCCAATACTGGTTGACAGGTGTCACTCAAGCATCGATATTGTTAAATATTTTATGAAACCTACTCCATTTATTATTTAAATGTCTGTCATTTTTCATATACTCATGATAGAAATCGAACTGCTAACGTAAAACACAAGACAAATTATGGAAACGCGGCTTCAGTCGCCTATACTAATACTTACTACTGAGGTTGATAAAGAGATATACTAGTAGCGTGTAGCAAATAGAGGGCCTGCCCGTTATATAGGCCATATTTCTTCCTCAGGTAACAAGAACACGCAATACTAACAGAGCAAATATCTTTATGACATGCAACTGAGTAATAGCTATCATAAACGTTTTACTTTTAAAAGTTTTGAGCAAATATAAATGCCATATTAGGCTTACCGCTGAAAAAGATCAACGGTAATGATAACCCATCTATATAAAATTATCTTATTATAAGAATGATGATGATAATGGTAATTATTATACTATTATTTTTATTTTGTGATATGTGACATTCACTGTAAACATAATCATACAAATATGCTATGCGGTCAGAACTTTTTGTTAAGTAGGCCTATATATTGGTAATTTGAGATGTGTACGTACTTTTATGTGTATTGTGAATTAAACCTTTTGGCAATATGGTAATAATGTTAAGAATAATTAAAGCAAAAAAAAAAATAATAATAAAGCACTGTCTTAATGTTAATAATGCAAGTACTAGAAAAACAATAAACAACAGAATATAGAAATTAAACTAAAGAATTTTTACAATAAAAAAAATGTCTCCATGTATTACTGTGTACTTTATAATGACGTGGTAATTCTATTATATCTTTATTTTAAATTTTCATTGTGATTTTAAAATAATCACAACATCTTTTTTTTAACTTAGAGGTGTTTTTGTTTTGTTTGGTCTGTAGTTTCTTAAGGTTATGTTCTCACACGGCAGCTAACAGTTAGCAGGATCCGGATCCTGCTAACCGTTAGCTGCCGTGCGCCATACGAGAAAATCCCGATCCGGATACCGAAAATACGATGATCGGATCACTGGCCAGTAAGAAACTGGAAATTTTAAACGCATACGTGTGATTGGTTGATGATAGAAACGCTCTCAACTTGCTAACCGATAGCGCTTGCTAACCGTTAGCGGTATCCGGATGCTAACGGTTAGCGCTAACCGATCGGGCGTTCTCACGCAGGTGCTAACAGTTAGCGCTAACGGTTAGCTCCCGATCCGGATACTAGGGCTCTCGTGAGAACCAGGCTTAAATCTGTACAGGCATTTCAAGAAGTAGTTACTATGCCTAAAAACCGTCACCACGACGGTAACGCATTGAACACAAAAGTCCATTCGGAAAGTTTGCACATCCCATTTCATTGGTGCCTTTTGTGATTGTTGGGATGGAACCAATAGAGTTGCTTGAGGATACTCGTTCGTTGGTTTAAAGATACTGCTCGGACCCGAGACCTCATTGTTCAGAATTCTTACCATCTTAATCAGTTTTGTCTATCTCGATATTCATGATTATGCCTCGAATGATTAATGTAGGATTAAATTCTTAGTTTAATGAACGCTCGCAGAGGACATCATTCTAATGCGTTTCATTCGTATCTATCTCGGATTTACTGTGACAAATCTCCAACATGAATTACCAACACATTATAAAATATGTGTTTGCTATGTAAATATGATATGTTTCCGTCCAACAACCTGAATATGTCAGCAACTCAGTACACTTAATAAAGTTATGATGCTAAGCAAGTATATAGCCAAAATGACTGACCTATAGGGGGCACAAATGGTCGTTCGTTGTCATTTCATGTGATGGTAGTTAAGTTTGATAAATAGAACTACAGATTGGTCCAAAAGACCCCGGCTGAATCAGAGCGTTTTAAAGCCATGCTCAGGAGGAAAATTTTTTTTATATAGGCCTATATATATGTTGTGCACTCATTTTTTAAGACACAAAAATTGTGTTGACGAAACATTTTGAACGGTTAATGAGATACAGTTTTTTGAATGTTTAAAAACTGGGAAAAAAGTGCGTAACTAACATTTTTTAACTTCCCCCTCCCAGTTTTTAAGCATATTTTTTTGTGTCTTAGAAATCATTTATCAAAAAAGTTTTATCCTCCGGAACCTGCTTTAATATTGTGCAAAATAAACGAAACGTTGCTTGCCTATGGTCAACACTATTTCATTGTTAATTTTGTTAATTAATTAACAGCTGATAAAACGGAGATGATCTGGACACCTGGATACGATCTTTGCCCACGTACGTATTCATATCTATATTGAACTATTTCCTATGTTTTAATGCCAGTAGCTTCATTATAATTGGTAATACAATCCAATGTCTCATTAATTTCTGGAATCAAAGTGTCTTCGTAGATGAAGTACTCAACAAAATCATTTTGTTTTTATGTTATCTATCAACCAAACTCATGAAACCAGCTGTTGATAATAACGAAGATTGTGGAAATTATGTTGAATCATAAAGAAATAGGCCGCGATATATTTGTTTATATATATATAAACAAATATATATATATTCTATATATATATATATATAGAACACTGTATTTACCTTTCTTTGATGATTTATGTATATAATTTAACAGTGTTTAACGGCTATCTTGATGTATATTTCAG
>NW_022705543.1:3216867-3221681 GCF_011630105.1 Anneissia japonica
AGGGTGGAACAAGGGAGATATAAGGAAACACTAAATACACTATAACAAAAATCTTCAGTACCGGTTTTATTTGTTTTTCATTAAATATAATTATTATTAATTATTATCCAAAAGTATATTATCTAAGGAATGACACAAGCCCACTGAACGAAGCTTAATGCAAAACAATTCCAAGAAGCACGTGTTTACTGAAACCAGCTTAAACAATTTTGTGTCCCGACACAATTTTTCTGTCGGTGTCTTGAAAACTACTTTCAGATAAATAAGCCTAGAATATAAAAAAATGTTGTGCATTAACTTGTTGATCATACTGCGCATCTACAACACGTACTACCTGTCTTTATGAACTTAATTTATCAGTATACATGATATACCGTTAATGTGCTAAATGGATTATTTTGAATTATAGAAAAAGTTTTGCTCCAATAACTCACCAATTTTGATTGATACAAATGCGTGAATTGTCTCTACTACGCGATCAGAAGTTCTCAAAAAAACTAGGCCTACTTTCGTGTACTTCTTTTGTATGTTTGTAGTGTGTCTGCATTAGGCCTATAATTTAAATGATAAATGTACATATGGACATAACGAGCATTTTGTTCATCAGTTATTTTGAAACATATTTGTGGTATTAAGTTAGAATTATAATCAATTTAAACAAATCGGTGCTCAAGTGTAGACACAAACGATGTTATAATCGTATTAAGCATCTTCGATAGAAATGTGTATCTCCGACAGGACTTGAATCTACAAAACCTCACCATCAAGGAGGGCATCATACCGTTAAATCACAGAGACATATTTGGTATATTTCTGGTTAGATTCAGTGTGCGCTGAACCGTGGAGATCTCTAGGTCCCAGGTTCAATTCCCATCGGTGCTCTCCTTGTGTTTCAGCTGGAGTGCTGAAATACAAGTTACGATAGCGCACCGTCTTCCAATGAGACGTTTAAGCCGTTGGTCCCGTGTGCAATATGGCCTATGTTTGTGCACGTTGAAGAACGCAGTACACTCATCGGAAAAGAGTAGGGGATTGCCTCCCGGTGTACGGCCCAATTCACCACCAAAGGATCCCGAAACAAGTCTTCAGATTTCCTGGGTTAACCTTGGTGTGATTCAGACCGAAATACTTATTTATGTTTATGTTTATGTAAACACGCCTTTGAGACAACTGATATAGGCCTACGCCCTCATAGCTACGCAGAAAACTTTGATTTAGTGTTTATTCACTTTTCACTGCAACTGCCTATTTTAACACCACTTAAGTCATTATTATATTAGGCCAATTATAATTAAGATGCAATTAAATGTATAACTGTTTCCCTCTAATTCTGATCAAAACAAATGCATAAATAACCTCAACAAGATCAGGAACGTGTTTTTTTTTCTGTGTTCTTAATGAGTAATTGCGCTGGTTACATGCTGTCAGATTGACGTTAAATTTAATCATCCCTGTCACATTAAATTAAAGGAGCGATAAACATATCTTCGTAGAATACTAAAATACATGCAATAAAGTAATTACATAATGACGTGCCGTTTAGGGTATTCCAAAATTTATTGTAAAGATTGGATATTAGTCTAATTTTCTTCACAATTAAAGTATAAATATAAGTCGATGAATTACGAATAAGTTATTCGGACTAGTGTTAGGGCATACTCACGTTTACTCAATTACGTCATCCTCTGTGATTGTGTGTTTTAGATGTATGCCTAATATGTTATAGACCTATGTGTGTATAGTATTATATATTTATATGAATTGTAAAAGCAAACTATCGATGTAGCCAACGTGTTCTCATACGTATTGTTTTGTCAAATCGAGATGATAAAACACAATCCACAGGCAGGGTAACAAATCAACCCCTCGAGATAATGGACCCTTCCGGAGTGTCAATCAACCTTAACAACTGATCAATTGGAACAGGGCCCGAGTGGAGTTTCATGCAAATGTTTCGTACGGGAAAAAAAATCGCGGCCCGGTATACGCGCATGTTCTACAAACACATGCGCTGTCCCACATTATGTGCATAGGCTTTTACACTGTCGTTTTATGGCAACAATATCTGAGGTGCGGGGCTTAGCGGAAACATCCATTGTAAAATGCCGTGCCGACTGTAGCCTCACATATATCAACGTTAACTTATGCCATAAGTAAAGGTACGATTAGCTCTAATACTAACATTCATCAAACAGGATAAACGTTAAACACGCTTTAATCGTCTGTCTATAGGCCTACGTGCTTTGTGGATGAATTGTAACAATGTTATGTTCCAGACACACAGGAACAAATTCAAATTGTGTCTATAATTATAGTGTAGTAGTTCAACTACTTTAATTTAATATCAGCAACAAGATCCAGGGGTGGCGCCAGTGGAGGCCGGGAGCAGGGCCCCGTCGGGGAGAGCTTCCCCCTCCCCGTTAGGGAGAAAAACCAAAATTCGTCGGGGAGAAAAAAATACATTAGTAGACTCTTAAATTCGATTACAGGCCTTTTAAACCACTAAATTGTCATATTTTTTAGGACTTCGCCCTTAGACCACTTTCGAAACATTTTGAGCGACGCCCGACCACGCCCGCTTTGCTCTCCTCGGTGACATCGCCCCTCCCCCACGGAGGGTTCCCCACGTAGGGTCCCCCACGTAGAAGACCTCAACTTACCGGTCGGGAAAATCCTGGCTGCCATCCCCTTACAAGATATACTCAAGCTGAATTTGTCACGGTATCGAGCTAACTGCGGATTGTCAAAATGCTTGTCTTTTTGTATACAAATATTGCATCCATCAGTGTGTCATTAGCTTGTGTTTGCTTTCTATACGATTTGTTATTATTTAGTTCCACCGTGTTTATTCTGAAGTCAGGCTCTAATTATTCCATTAAAAATAATGTAAGCCTTTGTCCTTATACATTACTGATTTATTTTTGTCAGTTATTTATATTTATGTGATTTTGAACATTAAAGAAGAGGAATATGTGAGTGTGATAAAATAAGGATCGGATCCGGAACTTTCTACTGTTTATGCAGACGCCTTAACCAACTACGTGTTGACCGCTGTGGTTTAGTTGGGAGTTTGAATACGATTATAAAAGCAACTTATTTTTTACTCTTGTGTACATGCGCAGTCGAACAGCAGCAGTTATTGATGCACTGCAAATCAACATGAGAACAATATGATAGGCCTTCATCATCATCAATATTTATAATCATATAATGACCCAGTTAATTATAAGACTGCAGAAGGTTCCCAGAGTTAAAATCTCGGTTGAGGAAACTTTTTTTGCACTCCCAGATTAACGTTCAAAAATTACATGTCCTCTATATTTGATCGATTATAATGTTTCTAGACCTATGTATAAATCAAGGTTATGCGTATATTAAGACAGTGGTTGCGGATGTACATTTGAAGATAGAGAGACAGTTCTAATGTTGGACATTCAAAATGCCTATCGCCTGCTGTGGAAGTTTGTTGACGACACTATTAGCTATATACGTGCACAACGTCTTGGCTTTTTATTCCGTTCTGAAATCTGGGCCACCCGTTCCATTTTTGTGCACACGAAAACAAATGTGGCACATAAGCACGACACTTTCTGCTATTAATTCCCTCCACGTACGTGCAGAAATAATGTCCGTACGTGAAATCCAGGCACCTTGAACTGACTATACACACGGAGACTATTTGGCATCTTAAGATGCTAGTCGTGGATAAGAAAGGAGTGTAACCTGGTAACATATAACTTTAAAAAAAAACGTACGGTAACCTTCTCAGTTATACAGATAAACTTTCAGACATCAATCCATCTACTCATGAACTAACCTCAGGCTACGTTTAGAAGAACTATGTAGGGTCGGTTGAATTAATACCGTTAGCAGATATAAGCCTATGAAATATTTATGCAATCTTTATCCACAATCTGTTTGACAAAACATATTTATATAGGCCTAGGTAGCCTAAATGTGAGAACGACAAGCAAAATAGTGAATTTTAGTAGCGAATCTGTTTCACCGCTGACATTTTGTTAAAGATCAATAGACTTTGTATTTTTTATTCTATTTTTAATCAAACACCGTGAAGGATAAAAACACATTAACGACAATAACTTACAGTGACGGCAGGCGGAACTAGCAGCACCTGTCCCCTTGACGCTTTATAGCCTGGTTCGCTAACAGCTGATTTCAGAAAACGAATTGCTTATATTGAGAATAACATTCACTTTTCCAAAAAAAAAAAATACAAACTTTTCAAACTAATATTAAGATATAGGCCTATGTTCTACATATATGTTATGGTATGAAGTGGAAGAGATACATGGGATTCGTAGTAGGAACGCCATGAAGATGCCTATAGAGTAGTGTAATATTTAAAGCAGGTAGACTTAAAACTTAGAACACGTGGTGATTTTACATCATATTATAGTGATCGCGATAGAATAAAGGTTCATGAACTCCCGTTATTTGTTTTGTTGTTTCTTTACACTTAAATAATTAATTCACCTATCCACCCATCCATCTATCTAACTCTAAAATTCGTACACTGGCTACGTGAATGCCGGTATGTGAACTACTCTAATCATATAGAGGTTAAGACCATTACTGTATATATGATTGTCTTAGAGGTAATTTCAAATCCAGGACACACATTTACTTCTAAAAAGTAAGATAAATGTGTTTTCCGAATTTGACACGCATTTACTTAAGTAAAATAAGTCAAATGAATGATAGAAACAGATATAGTACCCACGAAGTTCATTTAGGTAATGTGGAAGATCACGTTTAAGTTCTTTAGGCGGCATAATGCTGTAGGCACAAAACTC
>NW_022705543.1:3221690-3233268 GCF_011630105.1 Anneissia japonica
ATGGGCAAGGGGATTAACAAAGGTAGGTGGAGGCCATGTAATTAGCTTTAGATTGGCCCAGGGTGTGGAAAACTTCAATGCTGGGTTGCCCCGCCCACCATAACTATATCCCTGGTTGTGTAGGAGACATAAATGGACATTGTGATACATATAATCCATAATTTTAGAGTAGACACAACACTTTATAGATGGACAATGATTTAATAGTTTGACAACAAATTCGTAGGTGGGTTTTTATATTAACTGTACCTGTATGTAATATCATAGTGGCCTAATAACGAAGAGATCTGAAGCTAGTGGAAGGCTTCTTCGAGCAATACTACTCTGGGGCCGAGTCTGGGTAGAGAAAAATGGGGTAGACAAAAAAGGCCTGCCCTGTTTTAAGGATGTATTTTAATGTTGTTTTTTTTTTTTTTTTCTTAAAAGGCCCCTGCCCATTTAGGACATAAATGCTGAATGTACAGTATATTGCTAGGCCTCTTAAGGTCTGGGGGTCCCTGAATTTAGCCACTAAGAAGTTCTAGCTGTTTTATGCCACTGACCATTAAAGCCATGATGTTTAGTTAGTCCATGATATTCTGAATTAGACAATAATTTATTAATTGGTACATGATTTCAAAGTCCATAATTTTTTTATGATTTTCTTAATCGGGCCATGATTCAATACCTGGTCAATGGTTATATATCGTTACTTTGGTACCTCTGAACATAAAAGCCTTTTAGCATTGTTCTTATTGGTCAGTTAATGTTTGATTGACAAGCCTTGAACAGAAAATTGGGCCGACTTTGGGGATTGGGCTTAAAGCGTTGCATGCCTAATGCAAAGCCTAACATTAAAACAAGGCTGGTGCGTAAAATTGGGCGTAAAGCCAAAAAGGGCTAATACTCGAATACTCGAGGAACTACAATTGCGCCATTAAGTTATACCTCAGCAGAGGTGATTGGAAAACCCAAGCATAATCACATGACCTTTATTGGTAGATTATATATATATATATATATATATTTTTTTTTTTTTTTTAATGTGTGTGTACTTAACATACTAGCCTCAATCACTAATATATCAGAAAGAAAATCTTTAAAAAGTGAGTTCAACTACTAAAGTCTCTGTATATTTTCCCCTTATTGAACAAGACAAGTGTTTCCTCTCAACGAGTAACGTAATATACGCTACAGTTATCGCAGCCGGGATCTGCTAGTTATTGCCCTTTCATTACGATGTAATGAGCATAAAGTATATCTTATATTTCTATTGCCTACAGCTAAAGACCTCAACGTGTTTTAAGACTAATTGGTTTCGTTATTTAGAGTTTTCATAACTTCAACCCATTGTCACCTTTGCAATAAATGTTCAACCATAGAGATGTGCACGAATAACAGTTATGGATAATAAAAGGCATGCACTCTGATATTTCAGGTGTGTTACATTTAATTTGATGTCACTGAAGAAACGAATAATAATATTAACACATATAAAAATCAAATTATCGATCCTACACGAAGTTGCATGCCAAATATAGCCATTATTGAAAAGAATGTTAATAACTTCAGTACGCCCACGCTGGTAATGGTGGTCAAAGCAAAGAAGAAACATAGAAATAATAATAATAATTATTATAATAATGATAATAATAATAATTATAACAACAACAACAACAACAACAATAATAACAATAATAACAATAATAACAATAATAACAATAATAACAATAATAACAATAATAACAATAATAACAATAATAACAATAATAATAATAATAATAATAATAATTATTATTATTATTATTATTATTATTATCCTTAATCAACGTCAAAATCATTATCACCCTCACAATCGTCATCATCATCATCATCATCGTCATCACCATCAATAATAATAATAATAATAATAACAATAATAATAATAATAATAATGATGATGATGATGATGATAATGTTGATAATGACCATGATGACGATGATAATAATAATGTTCTTGATGATGACGATGACGATGATGATGATGACGATTTTGATGGTGATAATGATTTTGACGTTGATTAAGGGTAATAATAATAATATAATTGGTTTATAGTGCCAGAATGCATTTCACAATTACAACTAAGAGGAAAAAAAATTAAAGCCTACGATTAAAACTAAATATATAGGCCTATATCGTTTCGAGAGTATCGTAGTTTACTTTCCGATAAATATGAACGAGAATATTAATATTTTTTGTATTTTGTAGGTGTGGCTCTAACTCGAATTTGCCCATTCTTCATAGGTTAGGTTTGGAGTGCGCCCGCACTTATCACCACAAAACACTGTAGCGAATACTGTAATATTTCCATCTAAATATCGACTGCCTAATAAAAATTGAAGCCCCAAAGACACTGAGAAATTGCCAAAGACTACTTTGTACAAACCTATTGGAAATTACATGTTCATCAAATGATGGTAAAGTCGTTTGATATATTGCACACCTCTGGTAATCGAACCAATAAAAGTAATGTACGACATACGTGGAGAAGCTTTTGGCTTAATGATAACACACTTTGCTTTTCTTGCGCCTTATATAATTAACTTATATACTTTAATCAATGTGCAATAAGGTTGCCTAATGGTCAGCTTAATCCTTAATACAATAATTACAAGTTAATAACACTGCATGTATTCATTCCTGTGTGTAATAATAACAATAATAATAATAATAATAATAATAATAATAATAATAATAATAATAATAATAATAATAATAATAATAATAATATATAACTGTTGTTTTTGATTGAGAATAATTCGACGTTCCGATTGAGTTGTTTTAATCGTCTTCAGGAAAATAATATCTGCAGAAATTCCAAAACAGTGAAATACTGGTTGAAAACTAAACAATATCTGTGACTACGTTCAACAGCAAGTCTCACCACTCAAAACCAAGTATTTCACTGTTTTGGAATTTCTGCAGATTATTATTCTCCTAAAGACGATTGAAGCAACTCAAACGAAACGTTGAGATATTCTCAACCAACAACAGTACTTTTCAGAACTATCTACGTTGTGTACTGCAAGCATTAATAAATAATAATAATAATAGTAATAATAATAACAATAACAATAATAGTAATAATAATAATAATAATAATAATAATAATAATAATAATAATAATAATAATAATAATAATAATAATAATAATAATAATAATAATAATAATAATACCCACTTGTTTCCTGGGTGGAGAGAGCCAATCGTAAGCCCAGAGGGATTGAACCTCTGACCTCAAAGTTGAGAAGCAGAACCGCAGCCAAACCGCTCCTACGAGGTATTTATATAGTGCTACAGTATTTCAGTTCAGTATCACAATACAAATCGTTTTAAGGGGTTTTCTAAAGTTATATTTATAATGAGGGAAAACCGGACAATTATACTAGATAGCTTTCCACAGGAATCTTCAATCAAGCTACAAAAATATGAATACATTTAAAAGGAACATTTGTATTTATTTGTTGTTAGCATAATATCAAAACCTTGATTCGAGACCCAACGCAAACTTTAGCGATCTGTTTTCAGGGTCGAGAATTAAAAAAACACGTTTAGGTACACAAACTGGCATCATTCGTTTATTCATTCGTCATTTACTTATATTTTGTTCATTATGAAAATAAAAAAGTATTACTGCTTTGTGGACTAAAGCAATACAATACATAGGCCTAATTAAAATTAATATTAGTCGCAATGAAGATGATGATTTAATGATGCTGATTTTGCTTCCTTCACAATCAAGAGCAAATACACTTGATGGAATGGATGATTTTTAAAAAGTCTCTTTTATTAGGCTTAGAGAATGGAGCTGTTTGAAGACCGCGTTTCTGAAGCGCTGAACGCCAGCGTCCCTATTCTTATATACTTGATTCGATTTTCTGATCGGTTCGGTAGGCCTTCCAATCCGAAAATTCGGATTCGGTGTAAACGTTTTTACTATTTTGGTTATGTTTAGACACAACGACTTGAGCCAAATTTACACTAGACACGATTACGACACGACAACGACATATCATCGAGTAGTTAACCTTAACTTTAGTACCCAACATGCAGCGCGATAGCCTCGATCCTTTTGTAAACAAATTGAAATACGCATGCGCAAACCCCTAACTAAAGTTCGTCGAGCACGTACGTGAAATCCTGAAATTAACGTACTCCGCAACGCAAGATGAATAAATTATGACGTCATCCGTTAACCGTAAGGTTAACGTCGTGCGGCGAAAACTGCCTATTATCGCGCAATCACCGGGGTACATTAATACAGCAACAAAATCCAGATTAGCGTACGCCATTACTACCCCTTTCACACTATAGCAGCAGGACTCTGGAATAACGACAGTCACGCATCAGTTATTTTGAAATCGGCCAGCATTTGACCAATTAAAATAAAGCCTAGATGTAAACAGGAAATAAAATGCGCGAATTATGAATACGAATATTTCTCGCGAATACTTATGTTAGCGTTCGTTAATCGCCCAGTCTGGACATCTTGCTAGCTACGCCATAGATTAACGCACGATTCTGGAGGACACAACGCAGCGACGCGCTCACAACAGATGGTGTTTAATGACGGTCCGTTCGGACTGCCACCGATAACAGCAGGCGGCGTTGCGTCGTCTAGCGCTCAAAGGGAGCGTCGTACGATGCTATTAGTGCCCAGATGTAGTCGTGAAGAAAAGTCCGGCATTAACCAGGTGTGAACCCAAAACCCTGGGATTGGAAAACAATCATCATAACTACTAAACAACAGCTCCTCTTATTTATTCAGAATTAGATAACAATACGATTTATTTAAATTAATTTGCCTATCACATTATTTCTCTTATCAACCATGAGGCTCATTGAGAGCGCTCAATGGACTGTCGGATCTCGTTCTACCTGATTTATATTTACCACACTTCGATTTTTCAATCAGTCTCATTGATTTTGTTTTTGCGTTTCAGTGTATTTTATAGCAGGCCTACGGCCATTCTTTGAACTCACTGCCGGTTTTAAGCTTTCGCCATTTATTAAGGCTTAATGCAAATTGTTTCTCCTCATAAAAAAATAATATGTTTTTTTTTTCTGTCATTTTAAAACTTTTTTCAATTTACACCAAACACTTCAGCCTTCAGGGATGATTTCGAAATACAATGGATTAATGCTTGCCATCTTTCCTGATTTTTACTGTTTCTATTGTAGTTATACTCAATGTCCTTGAGTAGGCTTACTCATAATAATTTGTAACACAATCTAATGGGTTACTGTAAATTAAAGGTGACATTATAATAAAACAGTATATAGTATTGATCGCAGATGTGTATAAGAGACAGGTGACTACGTTCAACAGCAAGTCTCACCACTCAAAACCAAGTATTTCACTGTTTTGGAATTTCTGCAGATTATTATTCTCCTGAAGACGATTGAAGCAACTCAAACGAAACGTTGAGATATTCTCAACCAACAACAAGTTCTTTTCAGAACTATCTACGTGGCTGTCTCTTATACAGTAATCTATTGATCGCAAAGAAAATGTATGCCTAATTGGACAAGGTGTGCCTAATAAAGACTGGTAATCTAATTAAAATCAACATAAAAATATGTATATATACATTTTTTTTTCAATTTACACCAAACACTGCAGCCTTCAGGGATGATTTCGAAATACAATGGATTAATGCTTGCCATCTTTCCTGATTTTTACTGTTTCTATTGTAGTTATACTCAATGTCCTTGAGTAGGCTTACTCATAATAATTTGTAACACAATCTAATGGGTTACTGTAAATTAAAGGTGACATTATAATATATATATATATATATATGAACTTTGATGAAGAGGAATCTGCTTCTATTGTGGTTATACTCAATGTCCTTGAGTAGGCTTACTCATAAATTAAAGGTGACATGATAATAAAATAGTATACAGTAATCTATTGATCGCAAAGAAAATGTATGCCTAATTGGACAAGGTGTGCCTAATAAAGACTGGTAATCTAATTAAAATCAACATAAATATATGTATATATACATATATATATATATATATATATATATATGTATGCCTATGTATGTATATACTGTATATATGAACGTTGACGAAGAGGAATCTGCGAGTATGAAAAAAAAAGCTTGCCCCAACCGGATTCGATCCGGGGACCTTCTGCTGTTTATACAGACGCCTTAACCAACTGGGCCAGTTAGGCTTCGTTGAAAATTCAAATCCCATTAAAGCAGCTCAGTCTTCACACTCTTGTAGTTGAACAAGTTCTTATTCCACGGCAAAATAACATAGATAAATATGATACGCCCATTTCTTAAATTCAGGCTCCGGAGGGAAAAAAAAAGAGTGTTCTAAGAAAGACAAATGCTGAAGAAAAACTGTGGAACGGTGAAGGATTTTGTTTTTAATATTTAGAAACTCTGGGGGAGAAAGGGGCGTAACCACCCTTTTTTACACCTTTTCCCCCAGTTTTTAAATATTCAAAAATCTGTATCTGGGATTTTCGAAAATAAATCAGGATACAATGTAGAGTTAAAAGTCTAAAACAATCATCTTGCGGTACATGCAATAATGATATATAAATAATAATAATAATAATAATAATAATAATAATAATAATAATAATAACTGTCTCTTATACACATCTAGATGTGATAATAATAATTATTATTATTATTATTATTATTATTATTATTATTATTATTATTATTATTAAGTGATGATGATGATGATGATAATAATAATAATAATAATAATAATAATAATAATAATAATAATAATAATAATAATAATAATAATAATAATAATAATAATAATAATAATAATAATAATATGCTTTTTTCTTGGCACTATACGCCCACAGTGCTCTTAGGTGGATTATACACTTTACACATGAGGAAGGCTTCAATTCATTAGCTTCTCACTGAAGACATTTTTATAAACGTGATAAAATTCTGAACATAAATTAATTAGTGTAAACTTAATGCGTGTAGTTTCTGCTGTACTTTGTCTCCCTTAGAGCAACTTAGCTGGGGTAAATTGGTGGTAGCCACTATGTGTGCGTTGAATGGAGATCTTCGATGTCTCCGGTTCAATTCCCCTAATTGTGTTTCAGCTAGAGGGCTGTAATGCAAGTTATGATAGCACATCGTCTTTACCACACGCCTTACAAATAAAACGCCTAATCAAGCGTACATTGTGGGCTACGTTTAATAAATACCAACGGTCGATAAACCTAGATTCCACTTTATACTTATCTGGTGGCGTTTTGTGATCGACAACCCCGTCTACAACAGAGGGCAGTTGGGTTAGGCCGACGTAACTAATAAGAGGTGACGTGATAGAAGGTTAGACACGGGCGCCAACGTAATCGGGACTTCATCAAAAAGTGAACCCGGTCAAATAAACCCCTTGTATTATATTCTGCTAGGTATATTAATGTTTACATCAACATCGACTATTAATTATTATGTTATGAACAAAATATGATACGTAATTGAAATGATGCATCGTTGATTGTAATTGATATAGCGGTAATGGTATTCAGAGGAGTGTAATTTAAGCGACTATGAAAATAAAATCCGGTGAAGGAAGGAGGACATATCCTTGCAATTGATCTCTAGTTTAATTTACTCTAAAGGTATCTGAGGCATGCATTTAGACGATATATAAATAATATTATTTTTAGTGTTTTGAGTTGTGGTAATTTTAGTTGTGGATTGCCAGTGGCAAAATCTTTAACATTTGACTTGAGTTACCTGGATATCGTGTGTGTGTGTGTAAGATTATCGCTAAGCGACCGCGGTCAAAATGTTAATATTCAGATGTAGGCCTGCGGTAACTAGATAGATTTTTAAAACTGGGTAGGCCAGAAAAATGATAGAAAGAGAATTTAGAGCTGAGCCCGAAAATAGTAAATGACAATATCCATCCATCCCATGGCGGTGGCGCCTTCTTTGGTAGGTCCCGAATTATGGCTTTGGTATGCCCTCTGGGGCGCAAATCTGTTTATGTATTATTTAGTTGACTTTTTAATTTACTGAAGATAGCAGTTTGGTAACAGCATACAATTCTGCCTGATGTATTGTTATGCCTTCAAATGATTTAAATCAATCTGCCCGTGTGTGCTCTTTAACCGCAAAATATTCCCATATTACCCCTGTAGGCCTGCATCATAAACTTCACTGACTACGGTACCCATCAAAGAGCGCATTATCTTTAAAATACAGTAATTCTACCGACGTTTAAAACACTTGTTCTCAGTGTGCCTTACTTTACTAGTCATCTTACTCACTACTTGCCCACACATTGCCTTCGATCTTCGTAGAATCTCACACGAAATCTCACACAACATAATATGGCCAAAGAACATTTACATCTGATGCCTCGTATCTATGGAACAAACACCTTTTTCCATTATGTCAGGAAACTCATTTAACTGAACTAAAAACTGTTTTCTTTAATAGCTTGGCTTCATAAAATACACTGCACCTTTGATCATTATACTTGGAATTGGCGCATTACAAGTTTTTTTTAGTTTTTTTTAAATTAATATAATTATTATTGTTATTAATATTATTATTATTGTTATTAATATTATTATTATTGTTATCAATATTATTATTATTGTTATTAATATTATTATTATTGTTATTAATATTATTATTATTATTGTTAGTAATATTATTATTGTTATGTTAATCAGTGCAAACTGCAAGCATAATAAGCCTATCCTATAATAGTATAATTCTTTTCAACAAATATTAGGTATATATCAAGGCAACTACTAACAAAAAGTACTTCGTATTGATTGTCCTTATTCGCTATAATGATTTAGCCGCCTTTATTAGGCAAATTAAAATCGATTTTTTTTTTCTTTATAAAACATATTAGGATGCATATTGTATGATATAAATGTATACATCATGTGCAGAAATTTCGTATTATATTAAAAGCCTTTATGCTTTCGGCTAACCTTTGTACGGTATGAAACTGAAACGCAGGCCTATAACTCATCATGTAGGCCTAAAGCTATAAAATATTATAACGAGTATTAAAGTTAAGATTGCCATTGTCATATACATATAATATATATATATGTGTGTGTGTGTGTGTGTGTGTGTATCTCCGCTCTGGTTTACCATTGAGCACCCTGTTGATAACATATGTGATACATTCCATTTTCATTTTGTTCTGGAGAAAATGAAAATGAAAAAGAAAACACTCAATCACTAGGCCCCTCTTAACCTTATGACCATCACAACACCAGTTCGGTGTGGCCGGTTATTAGCGGGCAGTGGCTTTGAGAATCAACGTTGATTTCCATTACACATTTACTTTTATATTACTGCATGTCATTTAACGTATGGATAAATTGATTAACCACATCAAAACGTCATTGTCTAAGACGTATACTTGCTGTACTACGGGTAATATTTTGATTTACACATGAACACCTCGTAGGAGTGAACTATCGGCAAAGCGAAAACAGGTCTATTACCATCAAACACACCATCGACAGAAACATCAAGACTGTCGCTGACTCGCCTCCACTTTATTACGATGGTCGGATCAAATTACCAGCGGACAACAATGGAATAATGCAATCTATCTAGGCCTGTTTATTACATATATCTATAACTGCAAAAACTTATCGATCAAACCCAAGACAGTACTATACTAACTTGTGTCTCATATCTACTTCATTATTACACTGTACTGATTAGCCGAATGCCCGGTTCCTTTGCTTCGTAATATTGCATTGTATATTACTATACGTGTTTCTCTTTGTTAACAAGTCACGAACATAAAAAAAAATTCTAGAAAGCTGATTCTTTGTGCATAGGATTTTTTCTCAACCAATTACAATTCGATATGACCTAATTGGCATGGATTTGAACTATTGGAAATTACTATGACACTGCGAGGCTGTCTTCACTGCCATTTCTTAAACAAGTGGGCATAATTCCACCGATAACAAATTATGATTGCTATTTTGTTACCGTTTATGTTTCAGTTCATGCATTTTATTGTATGCCGCTGTTGAAAAATAATCCAGTAAAAACTAAAAACCACAGCATAAACGCCTACCGGTATTAATAATTCAGCGCAAAGCATAGCGGCAAAAAATCAGAACCATTATATTCTTCATGATGAATCCTCCACACTAAACCCGACGCGACTTCGCGACGCTTCACTCATTATGTATTTCCATTGTCAAGCTACAAAAACAATATCAAACGTAATTCTGGTATTATTGTTTTTGTCGCTGTCACATGCCGCTGTCGGTCTTTGTAAATAGGCCGTAGTGGTTGGACTTGACCAGCTTAGTGGCTAAGATGTTGACCATGTACAGTAGTAAATTTTGAGGTGACTACGTTTATGGCGAGTGCCTTTAAAGCTATTCACTGCGTCGCAGACCGTCGTACGACGCTAGACGGCGCGACGCCGTCTACGGATTGTCGGTGGCAGTCTGAATATCGTCATTCAAAACGATCCGTTGCGCGTGGGTGGAAACAACGAATATACATAATCATGAAAACACAATTCTGTCAATATTTATTTATCCTGTTGATTTTTAATGACGGCTCCATCATAGATGTTTAAAGGTGTTACATTGTAACTTTTTTTCATTCGTTTTTAACGAATATTTTTGAAATATGAAATTACGTTGATTGATTGACTGCGATCTCAGAGGCCTAATAAAATACGATAAACGTTCATGCTATGTAGGCCTAGTTGTTACACTATGCTCGCCTCCTTAATCCAGCATCATATGTCAAAATCCTTCAAAACTCTAGGATTGTTTTATAAAAGCCATGTCTTATAAAGATAATGCATCGATGGTCCCAAATGATCAACTTTACTAGATTGATCTTCCTCGTTTTAACACACTGTCATAAAATAACACCATAGCGCATGAGTATATACTGGTTAGATCTGGGTTGGCGCAATAAACAAACACGTTAATCGCATCTTTTCAGACATTATAATCCAATGATATTCCGATCCGCTATTCCTGTTAAAATAAATTAATGTGTAATGTTGCAACATCGTCCCTTTTATAACGAAGTGGCGAATGTCAAAAAGTGAATTTTGAGAAAAACGCATATTAAGATTTCTCAGAATATGAATGCACCTAAACATACTTAATTTTTAACCAAATTACCTAAATTTCTCCACGATTATAGTATATATAATAACTTTATTTGAAATCTGCAATTGTGCATCAATGGCACATGCTATGCGGTGGGTTCACAATAAAACAATACAATCCATAGACTGATAAACAGTTATACAATAAAATATGCAATAAACTAAACATAGGCCTATACGTACCATTATGATAAAAGGTAAAACACAAGCAATGTACAAAAATTGAAGTAAAACCAGAATTTAAAAGCTTTAACGATAAAATTGTTGTTTTAAAATTGAAAAGGACACCTACTATGCAATTAAGACGGCACTAAAAACATAAAAACAAAAATACAACCCTTAAAACTAGTAAAAAACTAGCGCTAAATCAAACCTGATTAAAATATGAGATATAACTGATAATAAATACACACACATCTATAT
>NW_022705543.1:3233583-3281809 GCF_011630105.1 Anneissia japonica
TTGAACTTCGTTAAGTATTGCACTTCTTGTTTGCCCGGCTCTTTTTAAGTACGACTTGCATATTTTATCACAGGATGCACATATTTCTGTACATTTTATATGGTACCTTATTGACATCAATGTTACAAAGTACAAGTTCCAAATAAAGTAGTAATCGATTTTGTTACATAAATCACCCTCTAGCCTCATAAATTCACAATATGAATATTTAGTTGTATTTCTATAGCATGTTAATAAAAAAAAAAGTGTTCTATTTCCTCGGGACTAGAATTACATATTGTACAAATTTAATTAACATCGTTAGTTCATCTATTAATTTCATATTAAGTGCATGGTAAAGTATTCGAACGTGCTTTGAATTCATATTTGTCAGGCAGGGACGTTTCCATTGTATTTGTTACATAATTTGATTAAATTTGCAAGTAAGTTACTAATGATTATTTATTAATTGCGCTTTCATATAGATTATGTTTGTCACTTTCTTTTATCAATTTTTCGGTAATCATCCATCTACCATAATTGTCAGTTGGATTCAAATTCTTTACATCATCACACCCATGTGAAGGAAACAGATTCTTCATACCATGTCCATCTGATTTGACTCGTCTTTAGCAGCCTATTCAAGTGTTTAAAGAGGCCATATGCCTTCTCCTAAATTGTTTAATCTACAGACACAATTTGAACGTTGGCAATTCTGAAGGGCTTATAGAGAATACCAACCTTCTGCATATAGCGCCTGTGTGCTAGATTACGAGGTTCACAGAGGATAATTCTCACCATCTGAATATGTAACCGCTCTAAGAATATCAGACTGGCCCCTCCTGCCTAAACTGAACACGAATAATTGATCGATGAAATGCTTAGAGATATCCGTAACTCGCCTCCGTAATAGACTCTATTAAAATCTTCTTGTCCGTTAAGATTGACTGAATGTATACAATAATTTTATTACTTTCTTAATAACCTCTTTTTTATGATTATGGTATCTGACTTGTTCCTAGAAAGAACATCCCAAATATATTTTTATGTGTCAACCCCAGAAATAGGCCTACGTTCATTTCCCAACTGTCATTTTCTTTGTTTATTAACCTTTTTAATTACCAAAAGTTAATAAATTTGAATTTTCATGATTAATTTCAATTTTTCTCACTGAAAGTATGTTCAATATCTAACATACGTTGTAACTCACTTAGGCCTACACACCAGTAATAAGTATACAATATCATCTATGAACAACAAATACTCCAACCTTGTGTTTTGAAAATAATTCAGCTAATTTATTTATGAATTGAAAACAAAATCGGTGACACTATTCATTCTTGTTTTACGCCCTTACTTATGGTACATCAAAGGCTCTGTTTCAATGTCCCCCAGTTTAACTTTACTTTTTACATTTGAGAAGAATTTGTTCAAAATCGACCACTCGCGGCCTCTAACCTATTTTATATGCAGTTATAAGCAATTTGTCTCTCCAAACAGAATCGAACGCTTTACGTAAATCCATGAAGGAATATAGGTATCTCTTCCTTGGCCTTCCGTTTGCCTAATCGCAACGGCGTGCAGTTAATTGCATACTAACATAATGTATAAACTATGATTAAAAAATGCCAAAAATCATATACCTACTCATATTTTTTGCTTTTAATTTATGTATTTTAATGGTTCTAATTGCAAAATATGTTGTACTTTCAGAGGAATGCAAATATACAGTTCACGGTATGGTGGCCAATATAAAAGCAGATTTTGCTCATTATCATGGCTCCCAAGTTTTATTAATGATTTTCTTTTTCAAATTGAGTTTTCGTGGAAAGAAGCATTTAAATTTACATGTTTTCTAAATTTACACATGGCCGCCTTATGAGATTTTAGATAATTACCAGTTGCAAAACATATTCTCGGTGTAATTCAGTAAAAATGTACATATTATCCAGAATAAACAATATATGACTGTATTAGTGGCCGTCATGAAAACAGATTGTTGGCCACGTTGCATAAACCTATTTTGTCTTCTAAGTATTTAATTCTAGTAGGCCTATATTCTTATAATTATTGTACTATAATTTATAGGCCTATTCTATAAAACAAAAAGACAGTAACTCCGTAAAGAGACAGAGACATCTTGAGATTCAACGTTCCGATCTATTTGATCATTTTCAAGAATACTGATGAGAAAATCTCACCCATCCATATATGTTTACAATATTTACAGAAGCCTAACAGAAGCAAATAAAAACCGACCAATCAGATTAAAATCAAAGTTATAACTAGTCAATTAAAACGAGGTAATTAAAAATGAGGTGTGTCTTACATTAAGTATATCACTTATTATCATGAATAAACAATGATAATCAACAATTATTCAATAATTGTATAGAAGCCTGGGAATGCTGGCTGAATGAAAATCTCATAACAAATTTATATTCTTACACAAGAAAAAAGTTATGAGAAAAATGAATAAGTGTATTATATCTTAATGTAATAAGGGTCATCATATAATCTGTACCGGTACGTTATCCAACGGGCCTTGTACAAAACGGCGAGGTACCCATGGCTAATAGTTTACATGTTTATGTGTTGGTTTTAATCTAATATCTTGTTATAGGCCTATTAGGTATTGTTGTGCGGGAGACATATCCTCTTTGACAACCAAATAGCGCGTAAGGTACCGTACAAATGCTATACGCCATAAACAACGTCAACGTCAGTTTGCTAATTAATAATTATACGTTAATTACTCAGCTGGAGAGCAGCTAGCTCAGTCGGCTATTCTGGTGGTAGCCGCTGTGTGCGCGCTGAACCGTAGAGATCTCTAGGTCAGCGGTTCAATTCCCATCGCTGCCTCTCCTTGTGTTTCAGCTAGAGGGCTGAAGTACAAGTTACAATAGCGCACCGTCTTTCGGATGAGACGTTTAAGCCGTTAGTCCCGTGTACATTATGGTCTATGTGCACGTTAAAGAACGCAGTACACTCTTCGGAAAAGAGTAGAGGATTGTCTCCCGGTGTACTGTTCAATCACCACCAGAAGGACCCCACTGGAAATAAGACTTCTTCTAGACTTTCGTGGGCTTTGATTTGATTTGATTTATTAGGTACTCGACATAACAATACAAGAGAAACAAAGAACAAAAGAGCACCAGGATTACCCGTTACAACAAGAGAATAACATTCTAGTAAATATACTGTAGGCCTACAGTTACTATTTTGTATTCGGGGATATAAAAAATTGCCGAACCGTAAAGAAGGTGCGCCACTATTAGCTTTTATAACCTTCGTCCATCCCTCTCCATCCTTCCACCCATCCATCTGTCTATCCGTCGATCCATCCATTCAGTCATTCATTCATCTGTCTGCCAATCCACCTTCCGTCCATTCATCCATCCCTCCATTCATTCGTCCTTCGTTCATTCGTCCATCCATCCGTCCATCCATCCCGTCCATCCATCCGTCCATCATCCTTCCATCTGTCCGTCCATCCACTAATCAATCCATCCGTCTGCCCATCCGTCATCCATCCATCTATCCTTCCATCCATCCATCCGTCACTTCGTCCATCCATCCATCCGTCCATCCATTCATCCATCCATCCACCATCTATCTATCCACCGTTCATTCGTCTTTTTGTTCGCCATTCTGACCGTCCATCCACCCACATATCCATCCATCCGTTTCATTCATTTATTCATTTCATTCATTCATTCCTTTACTTATTCATTGTATTACATTTCATTGTATATGAGTAGTATACCGTACTTACGCAATAAACGTGCATGTTAAATAATGTTCTTAGTCTAATACGAGGGACACCCCCAGAGAACGGTAAGACTAGCACATATTTGTATATATTAGTTTAAGTGTATTTATTCACATGGGGTTAATATATTAGAGTTTCCCTAATAATTTATGTAAATTTTGCAGCTGCGGGTATTCTCTATTAATGATAGTTTGCAGCTATGGATCTTGAAACGTAAACGCATCCTTTTAGTGTGCTTTTCTTCTTTTTTTTTTAACCTATTTTCGGGGGTAGGCCTACTTTTATTCTGTTTGAGATCCAGCAACACCAAATATACTAGACTAGAAAAGTTTTGTTAGCAGCAGAGAGGAAAGTATTCCGATAAAATTATCTTTTTATACATAATATGCAGGTTAGGTGAACCCTGAGACTTAGACATGAGGCTTTCTCTTAGTCGGGGGATTTTTTTTTGCCTCTATGGTGTAATTATAACAATAGGCTTAAACTGCTTGCACAACCCTATCCCATATCACAATTCGTTATAGGCCAAATCTTGCTATATTTAAATTAAGTGCGCATTAAAATCCTCGGGTTAAGTGTTTTACCTAAAACATTTAACTACCGGTATATTGTGGTTTTAACTGTAAGATAATAAAAAAAAATTTTGTTTGTTAAATTCTATGGTTTTTATGTAGGCTTAGGGGGCTGCTTGGACCTATTTGTCCATGAGATTTAAGCTTAAATAAATTCAGAGACATGGCTAATCGTGATGGATTTGAAGTATTTATAAATGAATAAATAAATAGTAGGCCCTAATTGATTTATCTTTTTTTAAATACCGTATTACAATTAAAGACAAGGGATAAAATGTGTCAAAATGGTACTAAGATGTTAATATTCGTTGTCATATTCGACTAAATTTGTTAGCCTTAAGATTTCTGCCACTGGCACTTGTGATATATATTGCCCGACTTAAATCACTCTAATTTATTAATCACATTTCTATCACATAATTTAATTTAGTTAAATCAATATATGAATATAATGGATGCATATCAAAATACGGTTTACTTAATCATATATATTTTATATTGAATTATTCAGATTTGATAAGGGTTTAATGAACATAATATAGGCTATGAGCTATGCTTTTAGAAACCGACTACAAGCGAAAGTTTAAATTGGTTGATAAAATAATCGCGTCGAATAATTGTTTAAGAGATAATAAGCGAAAAAAAATATTATTTTAAGAAATAGATTATGTTTTAATTGCGGTTATAATATACTACAGGAATTTCAAATTATTTTTCTTCCAATTCAACTAGTGAAAATATACGGTAATTGAAAGTGTACAAAAAAACAAGGAATGCGTAACGAGATAATTGACACACCGCTAAAATTGGAATTCTACAAAAACCGTTATAAATTGAAATTTATTAACTTGTGGTGGTGGTAGGAATATTAGAATGGTATAATGTGTAAATGATAGTTAATATAAGTCTATTTATTGTATAAAGTAGAGCTCTAGTTATTGCAGACATAATTAAAATAACATTTCCAATAAGATAGCACTAAATGAAAAACGTTTTCGAAACCCGTGGCTGATATTTTTCGTGATCTCCTTTACGTATACAGCATATATTCAGCTTGTTGGAGATCAAGAGTTGTATCATATTTATAGTATTTGTATCATACTATGTATATAAATATATTATATATATATATGTATACATATATATACATATACATATACGTACTATTATATATATGTATGTATATATATAAGCATTTGAAAAAATATGCTGGGTGAATAAAATTTAAAATTTTTAATGTCGGGGATTTACATGAATAGGCCTATTATTAATTATACTACTATATTGCATTGAATTATCTTGTGGAAATAACGAAAAATTAAATGAAATCAAAATAATGAGTCGTCAGTCCCTAAGAGAAAGCTAGTTGAGAGTGGTAAGTCATTCATTGAAATTAAAGGGACCACAGAGTCTCCGAAGAATCTCATGAGACTCTCTGTTGTACTTTTTCAAGACGATTTACATGATCTTAACACTGAGGACTCCATGCAAGTAGCCCTCATAAAATTAATTTACTTTCAATTCAACTAGGGAAAAAATGTAATTGAAAGGATACAGGAAACAAGTCATGCGTGACGAGATAATTGGCACACAACTAAAATTGGAATTGGATTCTACAAAAACTACAAAATTTATAAATTTGTGGCGGTGATGGTTGTAAGGATGTATAAAGTTAGCATGGTGTAATGTGTAAATGATAGTTATATAGGTCTATATTGTATAAATTAGAGTTTAGTTATTATAGACAAAGAATTTAAAATAACATTTTCAATAACACAGCACTAAATGAAAAACTTTTTCGGGACCGTGGCTGATTTTTTTCGTGATCTACTTTACGTATCAGCATATATCAGCTTAAAATAGGAAAATGATGTTTAAAATTATTAAAACAAAGGTAGAACTGTGACCAGAGCATATACAAGCAAATCGGTAAATGATTTAAATATATAAATAAACAAACAACTATCTTGTTGGAGATCCATAATCGTTTAAAATACTTATGATGAGGGCGTATCATAGCGATCGATATGCGTCGACGACTAGCTTTGTTCCACGCTTGTGCAAGAGTGTAAACTATCAAATTGCTTCCAATTGGAATGTTTGAATGTATATGTATAAATCATCAAAGAAAGGTAAACACATATATAATATTTACGGTGTAACATTAGACATGCAATAAATCTGAATAAAATCACAACGGATTTAAATGATCATTTAGGCTGAGCCTAACTGTTTTATTATAAAATTTGGTACAAACTTGTTTCAACAGTTCAACACGTAAATTTAATTCTGTCATTCTGATTCATTTGCTCATTTTTATTCATGCATTTCTTCTCTGGTATGTTTCAATTCTTTTAAACATGAATGCTCCGTCTTCCATTTGGTCTTATGTATTTCTTCATCTTTATTCATGCCTTTTTTCATGCACTTCAGTTGGCCTATTTATCATGGAAATTCATTGCATTTGCTCACTCCTATAAATACGTTTAAGTGCTTGTAAGTATTGTTACAACGAAGATGGCAGTTGAACTGATTGTAAGACTTTTATAATAAAACAGTTAGGCTCAGCCTAAAGGGTATCATTGAAATCCGTTGTGATTTTATTATGATATATATATATACATATATAAATATATATATATACATATATATGTATGTATGTATGTATATGTATATATATATGTGTGTGTGTATATATATATATATTGCTTGTAAGTATTGTTACACCGAAGATGGCAGTTGAACTGTTAAAACATGATTGTAAGAATTTTATAATAAAACAGTTAGGCTCAGCCTAAAGGGTATCATTGAAATCCGTTGTGATTTTATTATGATATATATGTACATATATATATATATGTATGTATATAATAATTATATATATACATGTTGACATATATATACATGTTGACATGTGTAATGATGTATACACAATTGATTAAGTTGTTGTACTTCATTCCTAAAATGACGTAACACTCTAAAATTATTACATAATGCTGGTAAATAATAGGATCCACTTTAATTAATTAATGTCAAACTCATATACTTCATATACAAGTCTAAATTAAAGACGTATACTGTATAACCACAGTAGTTTATACTTGCCATCTAATGTTTTATTAAAGGTCAAGATATTTCAAGAGTTGAGCAAGTTCATGTGGGCCTATGTGGTGACCTAACATTCCAGAAACTGTTGATGTAATTTAGCATTTGAAGCCACATTGGGTGTGATTCAAATAGACCTAATCTCTATTTTATGAAACTCTGAAATTTCAAACTATTAAATTTGCGCAACTTGCACTAGAGATGTACTTTCTCACTAAGAATACAGTTCGCTGTCTCCATATCGATATCTTCAAAAGAATGTATTATATCATGTTGCCGATTGCAATTATGTCTGTTGATAGTGATTACCATGGTGATGGACTCCATGAAATTACGATTCATGCTGAGATTAAGGTGGATAATGACTCTAATATATTAATATCGACTATTGTTATGTCTATGGTAGTTCTTAATAAACATCTATTATTTCATTTTCGATTATGCCAAAACTAGGACGATGAAATTTGTTAATGACTTTGCAACAATAAATATCACAAGCAAGTTAAAAAAACAACTGGTAGTTAACGCCTGCGTCTTGCTACTAATCCCAAAATCCAGGTTCAAATTCATTAAATAATACCAGAACCTGTCTAATGAATATCTATCAAATCAAAATCATTTCAAATGGTATTTTTCAATAAAAATACAATTACTGCTTATTGTATGTTGTTATGTATTTTCAAAGCATTCGAAAACCTCGTTTACACAGGCACATTTTTGGATGACAGGGTTTTCACTTTTGAGATCTCTGGAAGTGTTTGTTAAGTTGTGTTCATACTGATTGTTAAATCGTTTCTGATTAGACCGAACACCCTTTTGGAGCTAACCGTCTCTGATAAACCAAATCACTCTCTCTCTTGCGTGATGATGAAATTCACATTATGCATGCTACAGTACTTCAGCTCCTGGGGATAGACCCATGACCCAGGAGATTTACTCCCCTGGACCATACCGAGGGGCTTAGGTCCCCATGACCTGCTCTTAGGTAATACCTTAAAGAATCTAGCCTAGAGCCTGTACGGACCTATTAATTAAGGCAGGCACTCACAGCGTCGTACGACTGTCGGCCGTCGAATCCCACTTCGCTCGAGTGGTGGTGCCAGGATTTGTCCGACAGAGGGACCGAGGTCCCCGACGGAGGCGGAGGGCGATGTCTCCAACGAAAAAAGTAGGCGTGGTCGGGCGTCGTTCAAAATCTCTCGAAAGTGTTTCAGGGGGAAACCCCAGAGAAATATGACAATTTAGAGGTTTCAGAGGCTTATGTAATCGATTTTGGAGTCTACTAATATATAGAAAATACATGTACATTTTTTTTCGCCGACGAATTGTGGTTTTTCTCTCCGACGAGGGGGGAGGGGTGGCAGATCCGACAGTTCCCTGGTGCCACCCCTACTTCGCTCCCTGTGAGCGTTAGACTACACGACACCGTGCGCTGATTGTCGGTGAGCAGGGGCGGATCCAGAGATGTCCAAAAGGGGGACCAGAAGGGGGCCGAAAGTGGGGCCGATCGAGATAACAATAACCTGGTGGTCTGGGGCATGCCCTCGCGAGATTTTTCTGTATTCTAGACGCCCGAAAACAACCTCTGAGGCCTTTTGGGCGACCACATTTTTCTTTTTCTTTCTTTAGGCCTATCTTCTTTTTTTTTTTTTTTTTTACTTTCAAAAGGGGTGGGTGAGGGTGGGCGGGGCCGCCCCTCTAAATCCGCCTCTGGTGAGAGTCTGAACGGGTCGTCATTAAAAACGATCCGTTGCGCGCGCATCGTGGTGTTGCGTTCTCCATGCATCACGTGAGTACCCGGCTTTCGACTTCTGTGTACTGTACACGTCCTCTTATGTTTTTACTGTTTATCCTACTAAAAGTAGGCCCACTAAAGTTTCTTGCTTTGAGTTACCGTACTACATCTAACTTATTCCCCATCTAATAACACTAGACGAGCTGTTAACTCTGATCTAAATTTTTTTTTAAATCAAGTCACAACAGTTGCATTTGATTGCTAAGTAGTTAGCATAAAACGCTTGATTCCAACGCGAAGCAAATATCATTTTAGATTCTATAATTAGCTCATTTTCGTCCTCCAGTTATTTCAGTCTAAGACGGTCGGATTGGATAGTGCAAAAGATTTCATCTCAATTTACACGCTTTGTGTATCACGCAATTTCATGTGCGTTTTTTTTTAAAGATGATTCTATAGCTATAATAGGATAAGTATGACATTACAGTATGTGACGTTCAAATAACGAAAATGATCATCAGGGTAAATCTGCGAGATTCAGTATAAAAGTTATCATAAGACTTGGAGATATTTATAAATTTATTGTAAACAGCTCGTTTACTATACTAGAGCACCTGAAAGTGCTTTGTGAACGTTTTTTTAATGAGCTATATTGAACGCAAAATGAAATTGGATATAAATCCTAGGCCAAGATTGTATTATATTTGGAGACCGAGCATCGCTTTAATTAGGCGATTGACTCTAAGACATAATTTGATAGGCCTATCGTTTGACATTTTTAAATTTTACCCTATAGGCCTATTAAGGGATAAAAACACAACCAATTTGTGCTGAAAGTGCTTTCGACGAATGGAACAGATATTATAAAGAAACAGGTTGTAGTAATAAAATTGTACAACTGGTTAAGTAAGCAGATTCAAGAAAGGGGAGCAGCCGCCTCTTCCCCTCCCCCAATAAATTTCTTGAAAATTTAGAGGGAAAAAAAGTGGAGAGGGTGGCGAAGAAATTCACATTCAGATGTAGGCCTAAGTCTGAGAGTGCCATTTTTAGCCATCTAGAAGTGCGGTAAACATAGGGCCTCAGCCCCAGGCGTGGTGTGGCTGAGGTGACATCATGGATTCCTCCCACCCCCATCTGTAAAATAGCCTTTCTAGGCTCCCCTCTATTTCGAATTGCTGAATCTGACACTGGAATCATTTATAAGTTGAAGTTAGTAATGTCGGGCCGGAAATCTCTGCCTCGCACGACGAATCTAACTCTGCTTCCGGTAAGCGCTAGACGACGGGACGCCGCCTGCAGATTGTCGATGGCAGTTAGAACGGATCGTCGTTTAAAACGATCCGTTGTGCGCGCGTTGTTCACAAGGGCGCAGGTATGTTTGGAAGGTGGCGGACATTCCGTGAAAACACACACAAACACACTTCAGCGGCAGCCCCATCATGGTTGGGGCTGAGATGCGAAAATTTGAGGAGATAGTACTCTCTCGATGACCGGAAATGACATGACATTCTTATATACAGTAGTAAAATTTATCATCACCACATCACCCATATAGTCAAAATGATGCTCTAACAAACTTTTATCAGAGACTTTTGGCAACCATAGAGATATAATTAATAATATGTCTTAATATGAACATTGTCTTTGAGGTATTTACTTTACTTTACCTATTTCAAACCGTTAGTCCAGATCAGCCTGGGTGAGAACATTTGAGGAACCTCTAGAATGGCCGGAAACAGGGGCGGATCCAGCCTCGCAAAAAAGAGGGGGCGTGGATGTGCGAACTACGTGGGATTGTCAGGAAAGAGCCTCTGGTAGAGATGCAAGGGGTTAATCTCCCTTACATTTTTAGCACCTTTATTAATTAGATGTTATATTTGATTGATTTTTACTATTTACCTTGGTAATTTTCTGATAAACTTTACACATTTTTTTATTTTACAAAAAATAGAGGGGGCGTACGCCCCTGACGACCCACTAAATCCGCCACTGGGAAGTGACACTCTTATAATAGTAAAATTCCTCATCATCACATAACCATTATAGTCAAAATGAAGCGCCAACAAATTTCTCATGATCTTTTATCTAAAATTTTCGGCAGTCATAGAGATCTAAATAATCTGTGTGATGTACCATAGAAAATAAAACTTTAACACATTGGCGCAATATAAATGAATAACCTTTAACTTTTTAACCTTTTTATGTATTTACTCTACCTCACCTACTTAAAGTCGTGAGTCCACACCCATCTCAGCCCCACGATGGCTGGGGCTGAGATGGGTGTGGACTCACGACTTTAAGCTGGCAGGAAATGACACTATAATATTCAGATATTAAAATTCATCATCATCACAATCACCAATAGCCAAAATGAAGTTGCCAACAAATTTCTCATTATCTTTTATTAGGGATTTTCGACAGTTATAGAGATCTAATTTCTGTGATGTACCATAGAAAATAAAACTTAATTGTCTTTGATGTTACTTTACCTATTTCATGTGCCGAAAACCAATCTTATCTTTACACGCTCTTTTTTTTTCTCATACTTTTCAAATTATAATAAGGCACGCGCACTGAAGTCGTGTAGGTAATAATTTCTGATATTTGTGGGCGGAGGCCTACCAGTATCTTGCTATAATTATTTTGTTAGAAACTGAGTCATTTATGCACTTCATTTTAAACATCCTTTTGATTCATCAAATCACATTGCCGCCAAAAAGTGGGGGACGAACCCCCTTAAAAATATGTGGGGAACGTGTGTCCTCGTCCCCCACCCATAATCTGCGCCCATGTCCGTTCTGCATAGAATCGAGTTACCGATACTTGTTGTTGGATTGAAGGAAATAAAAATAAACAATCGTATCAAGGAATCCGGTACTTCTTTCGATTGTAGCTTGCATCTTTGACTGTATCATTGCTTATCTGTGAAGAACTAGCCTTAGGGCAATAAAATGTACTGGTTTCTCATATCTATATATCGTGTAATATTAGCCTAATTTATTATTATACTGTATAAACTAAAAGCAATAATATTGCATACATGTATACATAGACAATATACATAGGCTAATATTAACACCCCAGATAGACTAATTCATATACTTGGATAACGTATTCCTAAATACACACATGGCCTACCTATATAATAGTATACCTACACCCTCAGAATATTAAGTACATTAAGTAATAACAATTATTAATAAATTTAGCATATCTAACATAAGATAATAAGTCGGATGGTGCTGATTGCGGCTTCAGCACGTCCCTAAGGACCCGCCAATATATTCAATTTCTAAGTTGAATGAGGCCGAGTAAAGAATTATCAATTCATTAATAATCCTAACACGGATTTTTTTTTTCATATTAATTTACATGTCAATTCTTAAGTAATTTTATAACAATATTTTTTACATATTTTTCCTGTTCTTGAATTGCATATTTACATAACGATGAACCCGTCGGAACACAAAGTACTAATTTTACAAATTAATTTTTACCAAATAAATATTGCATATGAATATCAGTAGGCCTACTTACTTTTAGAGTTGTTCTGACATTAGCACTGTAACCTGTTTTTGAGACGAGAGTACCATATCCCTCACGATGTATAATCCCCGACTCATTTGACACCATGTGAACACCGTAATTAGTTATGAATTACCGCAGTCCTTGCGTTAAATGCTACACGGCTGGGCTATATTGAACAAGTGAGATACGATCTGCAACATATGTGACTATCTAATAGAGACGTCGATGCGCGCGCACTTTGCACATTGGGTAATTGGCAGTTTTCATTAGATCATGATTAGGCGATGTTATGTTCAATGAAAGAATATTTCGGATGCTTAGACTATAAGGGCCTATATCTTGCCATGACGTCGTTTTAATAACGCTTTATGAAACTATATTCAGCGGAAACGATAGGTGAGTAGGCTAAACATGTCATTCTTTGTGCATAATAAAAATGTCGTATATGTCTTGATTATATACAGTTCTTGTTTCTGTATGTACTAATTAAAGATCATGCCATCTGTCATGAAATCCAACCCACAAAAAAAGTTTGAAGATGCGTAACTTGTTTGAAAGATTCCAAACATTATCAAGTTTCAAAGAGAATTACAACAAATCATTTTTAAATAATATGGGCCTACAGACTTTATACACAAATTATTATAGGACCTTTTGATTATTTATAATGTATTGCATATAAGGTATACTGTGTTTGGATATTTAATCCATGTTATATTATTTATGTCAAGATTCTTTTGTAGCCAAGGCTTCAAGGAATAGTAAAAATAGTCGTTTTCACTGATTTGGCCACCATCATAATTATATTGTAAATAGCTATATAAATAAACAATCATGTGCTCTTTTACGAAAGAAAATCGCTCTGAATACAAGTAATAAGTAAATAATGTATAGGCCTACACATAATTACAAAATTTTCACTAAAGCATACCCACAAAACGACATTAACGTAGCCTACGGATAAACACGCGTGCTTTTGAGACATGCGCGTAATTCTCTCCCTCCGTTCTGGCTGTTCAGTTGTTAAGATTGATTGCCACTACGGAAAGGTCCATTATGTAGGTCTTTATATAAAAGTCAAAATTAATATTCTACAACCATACATTGAAATTTAAGTTAAAGCGTGTCGTGGCCAAATGAAATTAGGATACAATAATAATTGAAGTTTAAATATCGCCAGCATACACCATCGACAATTATTGTCGTATTATTATACCATAAGCACTCGTGGCGCTTTTAACTAAAGTAGCAGTAGCTTGCTGAAAGCCATCAAAATAATAGGCCTAACTGGTCTTGTCTTTTATAATAATGCTTCTATTTTCCTTAATAGTCTTTGGCAGCATAATTCATCTGTGATTTAGCATGTTCTTTTCAGGACGATAAACTACACACATGTGTCTGGGTTAATGACATGCCTTTTTAAATGCCGATGTAGTGGTGTTTCATATCAAGTTCGTATCGTGTACTATGGTGTAAATGGATACTATTCCAACTATGTTTGTTTATATGTTTAATTGACCAGAATTTTCCAGTTGACAAACGTGACAAAAAATATGTTCTCCTAAGTTGTTTTTTAAACATAGTACATTAATAAAATTAATAATAATATTAATAAACATACTTAATTTTAAAAAGACGCTTATAATGTTAACAACATTAAGACACTTATCAGAAACAAAACTATATTTTTAATAATTTGTATTGCTCCCACAATTGTTGATTTTCAATAAAGCAGCGTCTGTCGTTATGAATTAAACATATTTTGATCAGTGGTGGCGCGCGCCAGAGGTGCTGGGGGGGGGGGGGGGGGGGGGGGGGGTTGAATAATATAAGGTACACTTTGGATCTTATTTTATCTGAAAATTTGGTCATTTTATGCTAGGCCAGGTCCCAGGCCTAGCTCCTACTTACCCTCAGTCAGTCAGTGCACTCCACACCTGCCGGACTATATGATGGGAAGTGGTACTGTACTACTTTATGTACCTAGCTAGCCTAGGCCTACGCTAATGTAGTCCTACTCCTATTTACCCAGGCTAGTTAGGCCTCTGTCATCTTCTCATCTTCTTTGATTAATTACTTTTTGAATTGTGTTCCTAATCCTTATTAGGCCAAATAAAATTAACAAAGTGGCTGCATCTACGCCGATCTTACGTCATGCTGTAGTGCATTAAGATAGGCAGAGTTATGTTTTAAGGTTAGGGCCAAGTCGACCAATCAGCGTGTTGGGATTTGCATAATTCGGCGTAGACACAGCCACTACGTAAATTGCTAGTTTCACATTCCTGCCTGCCTTCATCACATTTTGGAGCCTCATGAAAAAAATTTACTATTTTTCAAAAAAAAAAAAAAAAAAAAACATTAATTTTTCCATGGACAATAATAAAAATAATGACTATCTGAAAGAATGAAGTCAATCCTAAGAAGAGGTGGGAACATAAATGGCAGAAATACATTACAAAGATTCATTTTTACTTCTTTTATAAAAAACACCATTTTTACTATTTTCAGTACCAGCCTACTAACCATTACATTAGTGTATAGGATAGTAAAAAAGAAATAGTAAATACCCTCACCAAAAGATTATTTCAAATTCTGGACGTGATACTAACAATTAATTTTATTTGGCCTTTATTATTATTGATTGATTTTGTGATTTCAAGTTGCTAACCATGCACAATGAAGACAGTATTCATGGAAACAACTTCAGAAAATAGATAAACAATGCACAGGCCTAGCCTAGCCTACATTTTTATGGCGAATTAAATACTAAGAATAAGTATTAATTTTATTGTCTTCTTTGTGAGAATATTAGCTACATACAAGTTATTAGTGGAAAATAATAAATTTATGGGTATATATAAAAAAAAATAAATACTAATTTTTTTTGTTTCTTTATCTTAATTATTCTGTTTATCTGTTGCAAAAAAAAAAGTAATATGGAATTTATTTGCATATATAATTTGTATTTGTATTTGCTATGCCTTAGAAGAGCCATAAATTATTAACAAATTGATTGCAATCTTTAAAAAACAAGCTTGTGGATTCGAATTGTTCGTTGTACTGTAAAACCAAGGAAACCCAAAAGTGAAGTCTTATTGCCAGTCGGGTCCTTTTGACAGCATACTGTATTTTCCAAAGAGTGTTTTTTTAATCTCATCCGAAAGACAGTGCGCTATTGAAACTTGCATTTCAGCCCGCCAGCTAAAACACAAGGAGAGCAACGGATTGGATTGCACCATGTAAAATGTCCACTGCTCAGCACACACACAGTGGCTACCAACATCAATAGCCAGCTGATCTAAGCTTGCGTTGTACACGCACAAACTTTCATGTCTTCAGTGAACAGTGGCGTATTGAGGTGTCTTGAAATGGAGTGGGGGTGGGGGGCTCACCCCTAGATACGCCACTAAGATTGTCTTTTGATATTTTAAATTGTTTCTAAAATGCTACTTTATATTTTTTATAATTCATACAGTAGCATGTTTAGTGTACAGTATATTAATCAAATTAATTATAATTCTTAACTCCTGAATGTATTTGTGTTACTTTTTTTACAGTGCGCTGGTTCTGGTATATTTTAGAGCCGACTGGGCACCCCAATGTCATGTTATGGACGATGTTGTTATGGAACTAGCCAACCGATTTGTGCAAGCATTGTTTGTAAAGGTAATGTATTCCTGAATTTGTGTAAATACCGAACATAATTGTCAGTCCTTACAGTATGCCAATGCCTTTCAAATCCTGTTTTTTTACCAGTATGAAACATAACCAGGTCTCTTGGGTTGAGGGGTGATGGGGAGCAGGCCTATTCTATAAAGTTGGCATTCAAACTAAGTACCCACTCAAATCCAGAACCATAATTCTTAAGGACGTGGAAGGGGGTGTTCCTATCTAGAAGTCCAAGGTTGTCCATCCTAGTCACCCTGGTTTAATTCAGGGGAAAGCACATACAATCCTGTAAGTGACTCATTTCTTCATCATTTTAATGATTTTAAGCAAGGGAAGGTGGTAGGTTGGTTTAATTAAAAAGTTTAGCTCGAAAAGGGGGTTAGACCAAACCATAGAAATGTAGCTCCTCCTCCCTGGTTGCAGTCCTGACACTTATACTCCTGGTGGAGAAGGACAACATGGATAAAGTGCCTTGCTTACAGACGCAAACAAGAAATCAGTCTTGAACCCCGACTTTTTGATTCGAAGCCCAAACTTTCACCAAGTCCATGCCAAATCCTTCTATATCTACCAGTATTTGTTCAATTCATGATTTCAAACATTTACTCATAAAATGAATGAGTAATATTAATTTATTTCTTCAGATCCACTGAGTTTTTCTTTTAATTAGCCCTCTACCCTTAGTGGCTTTTAGCCTTGTTTTGGGTGAATTCTCATAAAAGATACACCATTTTAATAATTATTAATCCTATATCAACATTTATAGGTTTTTTCCTATACATTAATTTTATTGACCAATTTGAAAGCACATTAAGATACTTTTTAAAACTAGTAAAATGGGGCTGTAATATTGAGATTGGAATTTATATATAAAAGTGAAAATGAAAAAGCTTTTAGTTATTGCTGCTGCCAATCATCCGTGTGGTGCTCAGAGCATCCTACATTCGAAAAAATCTAGAGCGACGTACGAGAGTTTATGTTTTAAAATTTTATTTATATCTCAGGTTGAAGCAGAAAGTGTTGCAGAAGTTTCTCACCGATATGGAATTGCAGCAGTCCCCTCGTTTGTTTTTATTAAGGTAATCAATTTTAAAATGTTTTCTTTTTCAAGTTAATGGATATTAGGAACATTTCAAATATTAATACGTTCAATTGTAATTGATGACATACACTGTATGTGTTATCTCATATTTGTCTTCCACATGGACGTCACATGGCAAAAGGAACGTAACTGCTTTAATATTTACATTGTTTTGCCTTGGAACAGCCGCACATGTATCATTGACAACTGATTGTTAAGTTGTCGTATCTTTGAAATTCCTTACCAACTGTGATTTGAAATTGATTGTAGTTAATCATCTTTCTTTAATAGAATAAGCAGAAGATAGATTCACTGGATGGCGCAAATCCACCGGAATTAACAAAGAAAGTTCAACATCATGTGGGAAATACTGCTAGTCCTGCACCGCCAGCTCCAGAAAAACAAACAGCAGAGGTACTGAACATTAAGAGTGGTTAAAGATGCTTGTCTTCTCAGGGTGCTATTCATTTTTCTAATTTTATTGTATTTTATATCCTTCATACCAACATTTATTTGTAGAGCATCAGTTTTATTATTTTAGTGATAATAAAAGTTAGAGCCGTATTAGTCAACAGCATGAAATACAAATTACAAAGTACAGTAGCACCTTCTTTAGAAAGAACAAAATTTATTGAGACACAGGCATTCGCTAGCTTGAGCTTTACCTGATGAAGCTAGCTTAAGCTTGTGCATCAATGAATTTCGTTAGTCTAAAAAAGGTGCTATTGCACTTATTTAATTTATACTTCATTATTTAAGTGGTGAGGCACCATACAAGGCTTCTAAGGGCCTCTGACTTCAGGTCTAATGGCCTCTGACATCTGGTCCAAGGGCCTCTGACATTGGGTTCAATGGCCTCTGACGTCGGGTCCAATGGCCCCTGACATCAGGTCCCATGGCCTTTGACATCGGGTCCAAGGGCCTCTGACATTAGGTCCAATGGCCACTGACATCAGGTCCAAGGGCCTCTGACAGGAGGGCAGTGGCCTCTAACATTGGGTCCAAGGGCCTCTGACATCAGGTCAAATGGCCTCTGACATCAGGTCAACTGGCCTGGACGAGAGGTCCAAGATTTCAAGTGTAATTAAAAATGTCCATTGTTTTACAGAATTTGGTGCGTTAATAACAGGCCAAAAGGTGTGTTTATACTGATAAACACAAAATAATCGATTTTTGTTTTTTAATGTGTGCCAGAGAGCCTGCTTGTGTTTCAACTGCATTTTAGCTTTTTAATATCGGTTTTTCGTAGCAGAAATCATGTCACCATTTTGGTTATACAACATATTCTCCAAACTGTATACTGTAGTTTCTCACTTCACGTAAATTCCGGTCATAATGACGAGGAGTTTGATACAGTGTGTGGCGAAAAAGCGAATGTTTTCAATGCTTTCAGCTATGCTCATCGGCATAATGAACAAGCGAACAAACGAGGACAATGGTGGGCCCAGAAGAGCAGAGAGGTCAAGGCCAAATATCCCCCCACAAAAATACACAAGGATTTCTTCACTCCACATGCTTGTTGACGTTTTAGCTTGTAGGCCTAAAACATGAACAAGAGGCTAATAATTTTGAAAGTGATACGATCTATCTTTGCAGTGGTTTTATTTTCTGTTCAAACACGCTATCCATTGCGTGTGTTTAATCGCTTTTTTTCCAACTGGTGGCTTTTCTACTGTGGGAAAAAGCGATTTTTCAAAGAAGCGATTTTTTTTCCCTTTCCTGTAGAACAGGCCCAAAAATATGTTTTTATTTTCATTTAATCTCATCAGTATAAGCAGGTATTATATAAAAATGTCTTGCCTTTGATACTGACTTATTAGTGAACAATATTGCATCTTGCTAGGTAACCATTTACCTATTCTGATCCAATTAGTAAATTCTCCTTTAGCTTACAAACACAATGTGTTGCTTCACAGGATCTGAACAAGAAGTTGAAGACACTGATAAGTTCTCAGCAATGTATGGTCTTCATAAAGGGCTCACCACAGGAACCTAGGTGTGGATTCAGCAAACAACTGGTTCAAATCTTCACTGAATCCAATATCCAGTTCAGTAGTTTTAATATTCTGACAGATGACACAGTAAGACAAGGTACAAACACATCCACTTTAATATAATAATAATAATAATAATAACAACAACAACAACAACAACAACAACAACAACAACAACAACAATAATAATAACAATAATAATAATAGTAGTTGTTATTGTCGTGATGGAATGATAGACAATAACTGGAATTTGCGTCAGGAGAAACATGTGTAGGTGTAATTTTGGCCTACCTGACGTGAAATGTACTGAATACTCAGTACATTTGAAAATAATAATAATAATAATAATAATAATAATAATAATAATAATAATAATAATAATAATAATTAAACACTGCAGTACCCGCTGCTTACTTGGACTCGAATTCAACCCTGGCCATCAGACGCAAGCTAGGTGGTCTAGAGGTATGATGCCAGGCTAGTGATCTGGAGATCATGGGTTCGAGTCCCACCAACCACCAGAGAACAACTTGCGATTTTTTTCACAATTGTTTTCAAATGTACTGAGTATTCGGTACATTTCCACATCAGGTAGGGCAAAATTACACCTATACAATAATAATAATAATAACAATAACAATAATAATAATAACAATAACAATAATAATAACTTTTTCAGAGTGTTTCCCTTGTGGAGCATTTCGTAATTTGCTGCATGAGATATATAAGTGCATTGGCCCTCAAAACTCCAAAGCACCGACTTATACTCTTGGGTGGAGAAAGACAACATGGATAAAGTGCCATACCCAAGTGCACAGCGAGGGTTTCGAATCCTGACCTTTGAACTATGACCATTGGGCCAACAGCTTATATATATGTATATGTAACAATTAATTAAACACGCACATCATCAGTGTTTGATAAAAATACTGAAGTGTAGATGATTAAGTTTTTTTTTTCCATTTCCATAATTTCCCATTTCCATAATTTTCCAGGTTTAAAGAAGTACTCTGATTGGCCCACCTACCCACAGATTTATCTTAAAGGCGAGCTTATTGGTGGATTAGATATTATTAAGGAAATGAAAGAATCAGGTGATTTGGATTCTACTTTCCCTAAAGTAGAAAATATAGATGACAGGTAAGGAACTGTTATTAAAAAATCGTCGCTCACATCACGAACTGACACAATCAAATTAGATTGTTTTAGTTCGTGAAATCACAGTACCGCGTCAAAACGAGCGCGTAATGGTTGTCAAGCAATTCCGTATTCTTTACCACACAAAAAGTCCTTAACAACAAGAGCGCGTATTTTGACGCGCTTTTTTGATTTCATGAACTAACACAATCTACTTTGATTGTGTTAGTTCGTGATGTGAGCGACGAAATGTGGAATAATATAACTTTATGATTCTAGTAATAAAATGCAAAAAAGAAAAAACATTCTTTAACATAGGTAAAGGTAGGTAATAAATTTGTTTTTAGTTACAAGGAAAAACATTGATTTTTTTGTCAGTCTCATGTCATAATTAAAACTAGCCAACAGGCCATTCAAATGACGGATTGTTTGATGAGAGAAAATTATCTTATTTAAAATAAGTTGTTTTTTAAGCTAATTTTAGATTATAATTTCAAAATTACTTGACATTACTCAACATATCTTATATCATTTTATTGATGCCTTTTTGCAATGTATTTTTATTTCAATCTTAAACTTACATTTCATTTTTTCTGTGTTCTAGGTTGCGTACTTTAGTCAGTCGTAGCCCGGTAATGGTATTTATGAAAGGAGAACCAGAGGCACCTCGTTGTGGTTTCAGTAGAACGTTAATATCTATTCTAAAGGAGAATGGGTAATTTTATATTAATAATAATAATAATAATTTACATTTATATAGCGCATAATTGCGCAGTTCCTCTATGCGTTTTACATAAAATTATAAAACAAAAAACATGTTGACTTTACAATAATATAAGGTGTGATGTTAAAACAGTGCTAGGTCTCAAAGGGTCAACCTTCCGCCTCTGCCCTGGCATTACTTAGGTGGCGCAAACTAAAGAGCAGGTTTCACATTTGCAAATTCACTTATAGCAGTTGAGCTGTCATATTTTTGTTGGCTTAATTAAACATTCATCCTATGTATTATTTTTATTGAGATTACAATTAGAATTATGATGTGGTTATACTGTACCAGACTTAATTTCATTTATTTTCATATCAACAATACAACACAAATTATTTTTCTTAATATACTTTAGGGGGAGGGGGTTCATCCCCCACCCCTGCATCTGCCCCAGTAGAGTAGTTATGTAATAAGAAGAAATTATGTAAACTAACTTCATTGTTTTTTTTTTTGTTACAGAGTTCAATTTGACTCATTTGATATACTCACTGATAATGATGTGCGGCAAGGATTGAAGAAATATTCTAATTGGCCAACATACCCGCAAGTCTATGTAAAAGGCGATCTCATTGGTGGTTTGGATATCATTAAGGTGTGTATCATTCATTCTTGTATAAACAAGTTATTTGATTCGTTTTTGTTTCTATTTTTGTAATGCGATCATCATGGATATCAATCCATCACAATTTACAGGAACTGAAAGGAAGCAATTTCTGAGACTGCACAAAAATTTTGCAGAGGAGCACTATCTACCTTGAAAAAAACAAACAAGGATGGTGATGATGATGATGATGTTGGTGTTGATGATGATGATGTTGATGGTGGTGGTGATGTTGATAATGGTGATGGTTTAAAGATACACAGCCACGTAAAATTTAATAAACTTGAAAATGAAGATAAAAATTAATTTATTTATTGTTCATTTAATAATTATTAGCATCCAATATTTTTCTTACCATTCATGAACTATACCATAAATAATACAATTACAATTAAGAATTATTATTGTTTTATATATTTTAGGAGCTGAATGAAAATGGTGAATTGTTGGATACCCTTGAAAGTTGATAATCTCAACTATAAACTTGTCCTATAAAATGAAAACAGTGATCCTGCCAATTGCAGGCTCCCAAGTCTCGAGAGTCTCTTGAGAAATCGGTGCGGCCTTCCTCACTCCCACAAACAAGCAAGAATCACACGGAAACTAACCGACCTCTCGCAAATTTTTTTATATCTGTCTCGCGCAAGTCAGTGTCGATGGGATATTTCCATGCACACCAAAAGTTAATTAGATTATTAATTAAGAGAGCTCTAACATAGAACAAACGTTACTCCGACGAATAAAGAAAGGGAGGCCATGTCCTTGGGACCCCTGAAATTGTGTCATATCTGCTAGTATTGTATTCTAAGTATTTAAATGCTGATTGTGTTTTACATTATAGATAAACATAATCCAAACTAGTACATATTGGGAAAGGTTGTGGACCTTATTATTCACATATTCAACTTTCATACAATATATATTATTTAAAGGATTTACAACAGTTAGGCCCTATGTATGGTATTTGTTTAAACTACTTACAGTATAGAGGGTTATCCATTTTCCATAATTTTAACAAGAGTACAAAACATATTCTTGATGGAAGGCGGTTAACAGTGTATGTACTGTTGATAATGAAAAGATGATAATCTCACAATTATGACAACCATCATTTGATTACAGTATGTACTTTTCTGGAGTAAGGAGGAGTAACAATAAAAAATAATTTTTGTTTTGTACTGTCTTGAAAGTTTAAGGAAAAATCGAAATTTCTTAAAGTGTATAATAAACTAAGGATTTAATTCTCTTTATATAACACATTAATTTTGAACTAGAAAACCCTTGCAGATGTCTAAGCAGGGCACGCATTGTGTAGGCCCTGCTTTCTCAAACTATGGGTTGCTACCCAAAGTTGGGTCGCCAAACACTTCCGGGGGTAGCAAGTCTGCTTCGGACATTAAAATTGACTGACTTTGATAAAGTGCATTTCGATAATTAGTGGAAAATACTGTAAGTGATCGAATAAGCATCACAGCAGCTTATTTGAGAGCAGCGCTAATGAAGTAATACTGGCGTGGCGCTTTCCATGTCCATTCAAATGTGTATACCATCTCACTTATTTCCTATCATAGTTGGTTCATCGTAAATATAGTATACGTTTATAAAGAAATGTTTGTCTTCATTGTGTTATTTATTCATCTTATTTAACACTCTATACATTGTATTTAAAACCCAGTTTCTCAAAGTGTTTCATTACACAATTATATACTCTTGATAGGCGCCGCGTCGCTTATTCGAGAACGGCGCATCTATGGTACTTCACATCCTACAAAGAACTGGGGATGTACAAGCTTCATTTTTCAATTATTATTTACCTAGCCGAATGGCCGACCGGTTAGCAGGGGCGCCGCAAGCTATAGCCATAATATCGTCGCTGGTTCGAACGGCACGCTCGCCTATGGTTCTGGTGGTAGAACAAGTCTTCTCGGATAAGGACTATAAACCGTAGGCCCAGTGTATACAATGGCTCGTGTGCACTATAAAGAACCCAGTACATCCTTCAAGATGAGTAGGGGGGTACCCCGGTGTACTGGAAGAGACAGCCCCTGTGGTGGACGACAAGAGTTGCTGGTACCAGGTACAAGTCATTGATCGAGTTAATAGTCCACATTTTAAGCGCCCTGAGCATCTTACATTAGATGGATTTGTGCACTATATAAAACTACACTATTATTATTGTAATATTATTATTAGTCATCCTCGGCAGTCGACCGTGCACAAGTCGAAAATTTGTGATTATTTTATTGGTTTGCATTAAACATTTCAAAATTACGAGTATAAGTAAACATTCTATAAAATAGAACATTTCTGCACACAATAACAAATGCCTACTGTTACTTTGCTCAGTAAATAAAAATATGAACAATTTTCAAACCTACTTTATATTCGACTTAGCCGAGGGTGACTGAAGAAGTACAACAGCATATTCACGGTGGCTGTTTGAGCAAATTTGTTACCATGCCTCGTCACGCTGAGTTCTCCATGGATACGCATCAGCCAACCACCGTCGACACACTGTGTGCCTAGCTCTATTGTTGAAGTAAAACATTCTGAATTCAATGTTGGTAAGGAAAATTACAGTATCCCAACTTTATGTATAATAATGATATTTAAAAACTAGATGTGTTCAATTATTATTGTTGTTGTTATTATTGTTATTATTATTATTATTATTATTATTATTATTATTATTATGTTACTAAAACCTACCTTAAGGGGAACTTCGACAGTGGAGAAAATAGAGAACAATTAAGAAAACGACGTTAAGGGGAAAATAACACAAAAGATATACCCCTAAGCCCAAGTTAGTGCTAGTTGTTGTTATTATACATTACGTTGTGACTATCGAACTATAGCTGCAATGGTAATAGAGAGGTACATGGAGACTCCAAACCATTGCGGGTTATGAGCCGACTTTGCGTAGTATTTTTAGTTCATCTACCATGAGTAATAATATGGCAATTTAATTGAGAGCGAAAACTGTTCATGCATTTCTTGGTAATTTGCGTTTAACCTAGCTGAAGTTTCATTTAAATCCATTAATAATTTTTTTTTTAGATATCTGGGACGTTAGAAATTGAAACGACCCTCACATTTACACCCTAAACTGTATCTTTACCAAAACATAATAATTTCTTCCTTGTAACTTGGTTAGGTTAAACTTTCCCGTACAAGTGGCAGTGTAAAAGTCAAGAGTGCTAAAGATACAAAGTGGCAGTGCAAAGGTGGTGGCACAGACATTTTGTGCCACCACTTAAGTTTGTGGTTTTTGTGCCGCCGACTTTTGCACTGCCACTTGACTTTTGCGCTGCCGCTTAAAAACGTGCCTGTGATAAGAAATCTTAATACCTGCTTTGTATTTTTACCAAGTTTTTGACGAAACTACATGGCACTATTAACAATATTACTAGGCCTATTATATTGTCCTATCCGAAAATATAGAGGGCACAATTGAAGATAATTTTGAACCATTTGCGTCTACCCGGTTGTAATTCACTCAATTTTGATTTGAAAATGTTTGTCGGTATAATAATGATTTGTAAGGTGTATTAAATGAAGAATTAGCCGAAGAAATAACTGGCTGGTTGATAATAAATTGTCTTTTCATCTAGATAAAACGGAATCGATTTTATTTGGTTCAAGAAATAAACTTAAGAATGACTGTAGTATGAATATTATTTGTAATAATACGAGAGTTCAGGCCAAATTATCTCTGTAAAATATTTATGTATGGAAATGGACCAACATATTTCAGGTGAAACTATGGCCAATAAAGGTATTCAGAAACTAAATTCCACAATTAAATTTATATCCATAAAAGCTAAATATATGGATGAAGACAATGAAATTGCTTGCGTCAGCCTTAGTACAATGTCATTTAGACTATGCTTGTACATCTTGGTAATAGTAGCTTAACACAAAAAACTAAATCCAGATTGCAAATTTGCCAAAATAGATTTATTAGAATTGTTTTGAAACTACCTCCTCGTCGTCATATACATTATGTTTATTTCATTTAATTAAAATGGATACCAGTGGCTCAATTAAAGTTGGGACTAGTACAGTAGGCCTACACCAAATATTAAATGGCAATGGCCCAGCTTATTGGAGAATTATTTTATTCCTATCAGAAATATACACAGTAGGCCTATTAGTTAGTACACGAACGAGTGAGGCATCTGTAATTATTCATAGACATATAACTTCCATCGTCAAAAGTACTTTTAAAATCACAGGGGCTACTGGATAGAACCAACTGTCGACTGTCACTTAGAAAACTGCAGTGCTGTACTGTATTTTAAATTTTAAGCGTATATGTAGTTAACAGTATTCTGTTAAAAAAAGTATTTTAAATAATTTATATTAGACCATTTTATTAGAAATTTATCATATTGAAGAAAATTATTTTTATTGTTTTGCCAAGTGTTTTGTGTGAGGACCACAATGGGAATAAATTTTAACTTGTTTGTGTTATCCTCGGAATTTTGTTTTATCGTGTTGTTATATTGATTGGTGTGTATGAGTTCCAAATAAAGTTCATCAATCAATCAATCAGTCATAGCAGTAGGCCCTCCCATGAAAACTTAATAGGTTGTAAAAAAACCCTATTAATTAATCATTAATTATTAGTAATTAATTATATTGTACAGTACCGGCCAATATTTATTGCAAACTTCAAACGCACCCAACCCGTTGCGCTTTCATTGACAACGCGCTGGCGTTTTCGTTGTTGAAACTGTTCACATCGTTCAAAGCTAAGAAATTTTTACAGTATTCAGATTTCAACGCAAAGTCTTATACCGTATATATACTCGTGTATAAGGCGACATGCGTATACGACGACTCCCGAATTTGAGAAGATTTTTAGGCGATTTTTGTATGTCGGACGTATAAAGGCCAACTCAGACAGCGTCGTTCGACGCAGCCCGACGCGATTTGTTGTTGCGTCGGGTCTCTGTGAGTTAAACGCAGACGCGATGTTTGCATCGGGGGCAGTCGCGTCGTAGAATATTAAACATGTTTAATATTTCTCACGACGGCTTAAGCCTTATACGCGAACATATACGGTATTTAACAGTTACTGTACACACTCTATCCATATGCAACACAATAGCGCCTATTGTAGATTCGCCAAGATATCCGCCCTCATATGACATAAATTCTATATTCTACGAAAAATTTTATCTTTTTCTATTCTTTTTTCTCGCTTTCTTATTTTTCTTTTTTTTTGGAGGGGGTGCGCTGGGTGCGTCCTCCCTAAATCCGCCCCTGGTTGGGCCCTTGGTTTGGACTTCTTCGTCGGACTTGTCAGACCCCTTGTCGGGAAATTTCTTGCACCACCACTGTTGCATGGCTCGCTCGACTTGCCGGAACGCACGATCCAAGGACTCTATAATCTGTTCAGCTAATTCTAAAAGCCATAAAAGCAATCTTAAAAGCAATAGAAAAACAGTAAATGCCAGATAACTTCCAATAATCAACGTGGTAAACCACCATGAGGCATGTAGTTCTTCTGCTTTTTTCGGCTCCAAGCCAAACGTAGGAAAAATTATCGGAACAATAAATGCTTTACATATCCAGTAAAAGTCAGTTACTCTACTCATCAGCGAAGTACAGGTCCAAACCAGGACAAATTGCTTCACAATAAAATCAATCTGTCTTTGCAAAGATACGACATCAGACTCTTGACAACTGGTGATGTACGGTAATCTTTTGACAACCAATGAGATATAATCAGCAAGACAAAGGTTATTATGTGGATGTAGAGAGACTTCAAGTTGTGAAATGGGAGAGTGATTAGTACAATGGCAACCAGGAAACCTATAAAAAATATACAATTAAATATAAAAGAAATGTACAGAGTTCAATAAAATATTTCATAAAAAAATGTTTAAACATTTGGCTGTTAACAAGTCTACCACGCTTTCACAATTCCTTTACAATTTGTCTTGTAAATTATTGTCATATGTTCTACCACGTTTTCACAATTTTTTTACAATTTGTCTTGTAAATTGTCATATGTTAATTTGTTATCCTTTTAATTATTCAAACCGTTTTCTTGATAAATAACGAAGCCTATGACAAGTAAACGTTCGTTATAACTATTATGAATAGTAAATCTCGTGGATCAGTGGGATGTGCTTACCAATATACTGCATGCAAGAGAAAAGAAAGTCAACTGATAAATCCAGATTGTTCACCAATTCGATTTGGACGAATTCGTTGTCTTTCAGGAACTCTCGTATCTCCTGTTTGTGGTACGTGAATACAAGTATAAACACACTTGGCAACCGCAACAGTGTAGGCACAATTTGTTCCTGTATTTCCTCCATTATAGGCCTACGGTACGTTAAATCAGTCTGTCGCCAGGATTGTAGGACCTACTTGTATTAGAGTAAAAGCCTGTGGATATAATAAACGTAGGCCTAACGTTAGATTTTTCGCATTAGTTGAAAGGTGAATTTTTAGACAATGAATAAATCTATAATACTTTCAGGTAACAATTATATAAGCAATCAAGCATCGTCCTGTAATTAATGTAACAAAAATGGTTATGAACATAGTATTGGCTTGTACTTGTAATATTAAAACAATGTTGTCCAAGATAATTCAACTTGTGTAGGTCATTCATACGCCTAATATCTTCATAATCCTAAAACAAATAGTATTAATATGTTTAGTCAAATTGTGCTATTTGTGTCTGAAGCCGGCCTCGGAGTTAAAAATTTTACATAATTATTTACTGGACATTGATACATTGTAACAAACGTGTTTTTGGCGCACATAGGATAAAATGAAAATAGCCCCCCCCCCCCATTTTTCAGCTCTGTTCTTTGTTCTAATCATCTTGTTTTTGAGGATGTTGTTTCAAATCAATATCTTATAAATTATATATTTTGAAGTCGATTATAATTTTATCCAGGCTCTTTGGCGCCCCTTTTAGTTCGACGCCCTGTCTGCACCTTTGTGTATGGATGAGGCTTATACGTCTATTGTATCTTAATAATGTTTCAGTTTAGTAAATATTAAACATTTTATGAATTTTTTTGGCTATTAGTAGGCCTACTTTTAATTAAGTAGCATGTTGGATTTTGCACTCACATACAAAAAATGAGCCTATTTTTTTGGAGGGCGTAAAACAAATTAATTATCTCAGCTATTTATCCTGTAGTTGGTGTGTTACACTGTTATACCAAATAGCAGAAGAATCAGCTGCTCCGCGTATTTGTATTAAAATTGATGGAACATCGGCCCTCCCGCGAATGGGGTAAAATTTGAACATTTTACTAATGTGGAGAAACTACAGGCAACAAACGAACCAGAGCGGCGCTTTTATTATTGCTATATAGCGCCACCGCGCGGACGGGGTAAAATTGCTCTCCGTGTACCCACAATGCCTTTCGAACGGATGTACCACTATAATTGAGAAGCTGCTCTATCTTCTGCTATTTATTATCTTTGGTTATAATTTGATTCGCATCGCTGGTCACACAATGACTGGCACCTGAAATAAGGTCTCCGGAGTTTAGTGGCAGTTCGAAAGGAAATGGAAATTCATGTTTTTGATCTTTTGAGAAAGGGCAAATGGGTTAAAAAGGGCCACAATATGAACCATAGCCACTGATCTCTACTAATTAAACAAACATATCAGGCTTACTCGAACGCGACAGTGTGTGAGATGCGAAGTACAAAAACCAACAAATACCAATTTCATTATGGAGGGTGCACTTTATTGACTGTATAGTAATTGCAACATGAGCCACCCTCTATCTGCCATCTTGGTGCCAATTGATCAAGTCGATGGTGCGTAGCCAACAAAATTGAGATAAGCTTCGAGGCAAAATTATTGAACTCATGTTACTTAAAAATCCATAACTCTGTAACAAAGAATCGTATCACATTACTTTTTTTTCTGGAAATGTTCTTAGAAGACTATTCTATACCACTATATAAGTTTTAAGAAATGAAAAAATGTCATAGGCTTTGCGTTCACTCATGCATGCTTCTTCTTCTTCTTCTTCTTCTTCTTCTTCTTCTTCTTCTTCTTCTTTCGGCTTCTCCCTTCAGGGGTCGCCACAGCAAACAAGTCGTCTCCACTTCGTCTTGTTCATCACATCCTCCTCATTCACACCTAGTTCCTTCATGTCCTCCCTTATCACGTCCATATACCTCCTCTTAGGTCTTCCTCTTTTTTTCCTACCTGGTAGCTCCATTTCCAACATCCTCCTTCCAATGTATTCCATGTCTCTCCTGCATACATGGCCATACCATTTCAGCCTCGCCTCTCTCAACTTGTCCCCAAATCGCCTTACATGAGCAGATCCTCTAATGAAATCATTTCTGATCTTATCCTTTCTTGTTACACCAAGGGAGAAGCGTAGCATCTTCAATTCTGCAACCTCCATCTCCTCCTCCTGTCTTTTGGTTAGGGCCATGTCTCCAAACCAACCATACGCCATGTCGTCTCATGTCGCAACTCTCTCTATATAGGAACTCTTAACAGTATAAAGTATACTTAAAAGCGAGAGCATTACATAAAAGCGAGAGCATTCCAGCGGATGCGATCTACAACCTCTGAATTTGCTAGTAACGAAGAATTCGTCAAGAAAATAGTAATCTCCTATGAGAAATAGACTGTATTTCTCTTCTTTTTTTTTTTTGAAATTCTTTTACGTAAAACTAAAATTTATGCCAATATTTTCCATTATTTATTATAAATAGAGTAATGCATAGGCCTTTTTTTTCTAAAAAAAATTCATTTTTTAGTGAAATTTTGCCGGGAATGGGGCTTTAAAGTTTTAAGTAAAACGTCTGTTCAAGTAAATCAGTGAAAATGTGTTTGATTTCTTAAATCAGGACATCGCTAGGAATACGCGCTTGTATTACAAACACGTGTGTTCGCAAAGGCAGGCGTTTACCTAGATTCACGCTAATTTAACAAATATCCAAGGAATGGTGCTTAGCTAAATGTCTCATTTATCCTTGTGTTTTATTGATTATTCTCGAGTATTCAAAATGTGTGATTTTTGTTGAATAAAGTACTAAGGAGAAAATGTCATACACTGTACATTGAGTACAGACTTATTTAAACATGATTGACAGTAATTACATGGTTTACATTAATGATATAATATAATCACAGATCTGTACCGTTGAATGTCTTAAACTTTTACTATAAAAAAAGTCATTATATTGGTAACTAGTGTATAGCACTTTCTAGCTCAAATTGAGCATGAAAACAATGTACTAATTCTGTATTTACATTTTTACTGGTTTTAGCGAAACACGTATAGGCAGGCGACCTCATAGTGATCTCGTACCGCCGACTAGTGTTCACAGCCACCATTTATTGAATATAGCATTGCAATAATTTAGTAAATTATGTTGATACTATCTAGAAGCGGAGCATGGATATCAGAATAACCCATTAAGTCGGCATTACAGGCCGATTTATTTCCAATATGATCCAGACCATAAAAATCAGAAAAGTGACTAGTTTAAATTAAAAAAGTAAAATTACAAGTCAAAATAGTTATCATAATAATATAATCACAACACATTATGCAGTAGGCCAACATAAAATCAATTAAAAAATGGGACATGGCAACAAAACAGTGATTTTCTAAGTTTTTAGTTGTTCATTTATTTAAATATTCGTTATGTTGCGTTAATTTTAATGGATTTAAGTGAGTTTTTGAGAAGAGAGTTCAAATCACGGAAAATTGAACTGTTTACCCTAGTGTTATAGTTGTGAAGGTCAGCTATTCTTAGAAAGTTATCCTTCAGGAAAGAGTGGGTATTACTATTATAAACAATTGTAGTTCCTTTTTGTTATCTTTGGATCAAATGAATCTTTTAATTCTAAGGCAAAATTTTCTATTGGGCTAGGCTAGGGTGGGTTCCCATCAGAAAATTTGATTGTTTTAGTACCTGTTAGTCGCGGTGTTCATCGCTGCTGGTTTTTAAATGAATAAACATTAAAAAAATTGATTCCGTGCTCTGTTATGAATAGACAATTATTTTAGGTTCCAACATAGAACAAAAAGTATATACTGATCCTATGGTAACCACTTTTTTTCAACTTAACCCACAAATGTAAGACTTATTAATAAATGTTATTCAGAAAAGCTATATTAACTCATTGGCTACGGTGCCATTTACCTGATTGAAAATACTGTACTACTAATGCATCTGGAATGTTGTCAGTTTTAGTATTGTCACTGTTTTATTTCCGTCGTCCTCAAAATATAACAATTCCTTGCACCTATGCTCTGTATTATGCATATGGTGTTAATACACAAACACTTGTTTGTGTTTAAAAATAGACCTAGAAAGGTCTGTTTAAGCAACAAATTTTGAACTCATTGCAATCAAGGTTTTTCAGTAATACCCATTTTTCAGTAATACCCATTTGTTTTATCCTGGGCCCTGTGGGAGAGCAGTGTTCAACACTGAACAGGTCACCCATGTTAAAGAAGAAATAAATAATTATAGAAAAAAAAATGGGTATTACTGAAAAACCTTGATTGCAATGAGTTCAAAATTTGTTGCTTAAACAGACCTTGCTATAGGTCAATTTTTAAACACAAACAAGTTGTCTATGTTGGAAGAGAAAATAAAATGAAAATTATGAAAAGGAAACACAAAAAAGAAAGTGAAAAAAGATAAGAAACATAAAAAAGAAAGGAAAAGAATAAGAAAAAAATGAAACTTAAGTTAAGAAAAGAAATGTAAGAAAGTAAAGGAAAGTCAAGGAAATATTTGGAAAGAATGTTACACAGAAAAGTTATATTAACTCATTGGCTACGGTGCCATTTACCTGATTGAAAATACTGTACTACTAATGCAACTGGAATGTTGTCGGTTTTAGTATTGTCACTGTTTAATTTTCGTCGTCCATGGGTGTATGCAGGGGGTCGGGAGGGTCGTACGACCCCCGCCCTCCAAAATGTTCAAAGGTCCACATTTTTTCCAAAGACATTTTTTGCTAGGGCCACAATGACATAAATGAAAAAGCATTGACGAGATACCAGCAATGAGTTCAAAGACCTTGCCAATTGCGTGACATAATCCTGGGGTGGACGCAGAGGGAGGGGTGCAGAGGGTGCTATCGCACCCCCCTAAATTGTATTAATAAAAATAATTGTTGTATTATATTGTTGATATGAATTATTGGGAAGATTTTTAAGGCACATGAGAGTGCAATTTCCGGGCACCAAGAGGTCTATATTCTCTCAAGCACCCATGGGTGCGTGAAACAAGAAAAAAGAAAAAGAAAAGAAAAAATGATAGACCAGAACGCCTCAAATGTTATTTCCGGGCGTCTAGAACACAAAAATTTCTCGGGGGCATGCCCTGGACCCCCTAGAGCACTGTTGTCTCGATCGGCCCAACATTTGATCCCCCCCCCCACTGGACATCTCTGGATCCTCCCCTGGTTTCGGCACTTGAGGTACTATTTCCTCAAATTTTCTCACCTCAGCCCCACCATGAATGTGGGCACACGGCTTTGAGGTAGGTCGAGTAGGAAAGTATTTCTTTAGTTTTATTTTCTATGGTACATCACTCGTATGAATTAGATCTCGGTTGTTGCCGAAAATACTGATTAAGGGTCATGAGAAATTTGCTGGCGCTTCATCTAGACTAAATAATGATGGTGTGCTAATGGTGAATTTTACTATATAAAAGTGTCATTTCCGGCCATCACAGGTACTATTTCCATAATTTTTTGCGCGCACCCCCTACAGCCAAATCCTGCATCCGCCCCAGTAATCTATCTCAGTTCCAGCAATAAGACTGAGGCTGCATCCGCTTGAAGCTGGTGGTGCTGTAATCGATTTTCCTGTCTCCTCTGAAAGGTCCAAAAATTATGATCACGACCCACCCAGAAAAAATCCTGGATACACCCCTGTCGTCCTCAAATTATAACAATTCCTTGCACCTATGCTCTGTAGTATTCATATGGTGTGGGTCAAATACCAATTACAATAACAGTAAGTTGTATCACAAAAGCAATTCTAAGCAGAACTAACATAGAGCCTTTATAGAAAAAATGGTTATTACTGAACAACCTTGATTGCAATGAGTTCAACATTTGTTGCTTAAACAGGCCTTTCTAGGTCTATTTTTAAACACAAACAAGTTGTCTATGTTGGAAGAGAAAATAAAATGAAAATGATGAAAAGGAAACACAAGAAAGAAAGGGAAAAGAAAGATAAGAAACATAAAAAAGAAAGAAAAAGAATAAGAAAAAAATGAAAGTAAAGAAAATAAATATAAGAAAGTAAAGAAAAGGAAAAATTGGGAAAGAATAATGAAATGATAAGACAACGAAATACAGGATGGTTGAAATTATGGTAAAATAAGAAGGTAAGGTTTAAAATGATGATTCTTGAGTTATATTTTTCTTGTGATGCCTGTGATTCTTGTTTGTTCTCTTTTCTTCTTTTTTAGACACTGCGCCTTGATCACCTATTTTGGTGGAGAAGTTTTCGCTATAAAAGTCGCTATTATTATTATTATTATTGTTATTATTATTATTATTATTATTATTATTATTATTATTATTATTAAATAAACAACTATAGTATACAATTATTATACTACTATTCTTGGCATGGCCTATTTCCTGAATACCGTTGTATTAAGTGAGAAATCATTTCATAATCCGATAAATTGATAATCATACAAGTTTTGTGAGCAAATATGTATCTTGTGATGCTAATTCTGAAAATAATACTTACCTTAAAGTTTAACCAGTTTATGTAGTATTACGTGAAGAATTATGCGTGAAAAACCCGGATCTACGGCGCATAGTCTTCACGTTATAGGCTGGCGTATGCTAAATGACGTGTTATAGACTCGCTTGCGCGCATTCTCATTTTTGGACAAGGAAATAAATACCATGGAGCTATTTATAGCTCCATAGAAATACGTTGTCAGTAGGCCTACACCATAAAGCTATTAAGCAAAGTTGTGTATGTGTACCATCCAAGATGGCTGCCGTAGGAAAGCGCCACCTTTAGGCCTGGTATACATATATTACCATAAATAAGCCCTCTGGCAGACTATTATTTCATTAATGTTAATTAGTATTGATAATAACAAATTATTAACCTATCGTAGCCAAAAAGAGGCCAAGTAGAGCATCTTATTCAAAAATTAAAACAAAATTAAAATCGAGTACAATACACTCATACACCGCAACGCTCGGATTTAAAACATACGGGTAACTAGCTGTACTAAACTTTCTGTGTAAATTGAGGGTGTCATAATGCTTAGGCGAAATTTGATTGGCTGAATGTATGACAGCCATCTTGGATGGTACATACACACAGCTCTGCGTATTTCGAACATCGAATACATTGCAGTTAGAGCTCTAGTATTCTTATTATATCTCTATGGCCTACACATAGAGAGCTCTGAGTCGCATCATGCATGCGAGATGGCCGCCTACGCCTAGCTCACCAACTCAGGCGCGGTATAAATTCCTGTACAGTATCATTATAATCTTCGACGGCCTAAAAAAAAAAATAGGTTCGTCATCATTATTTAAAGTTTCAAGTAAAATGCTTGTTGTAAATCAATGAAAACGTCGTCGCTCATATCACGAACTAACACAATCAAAGTAGATTGTGTTAGTTCGTGAAATCACTGTGTAGCGCGTCAAAACGAGCACGTATTGGTTGTCAAGCAATTTTGTATTCTTTACCACACAAAAAGTCCTTAACAACAGCGCGTATTTTGACGCGCTTTCTTGATTTCACGAACTAACACAATCTACTTTTATTGTGTTAGCAAATAACTTAAATAGCAGAAGAATGAGCTGTTCCGCATATTTGCATTAAAATTGATGGAACATCCGCCCTCCTGCGATTGGGGTAAAATTTGATCATTTGACTGAGTGGAGAAACTACTGGAAACAAACAAACCAGCATCTTTACTTTATTGATTGTATAGCGCCGCCGGGCGGACGGGGTGGAATTGCTCTCCGTGTACCCACAATGCATTTCGAACGGATGTTCCACTATATTGGGAAGCTGCTCTATTTTCTGCTATTTATTTATCTTTGGTGTTAGTTCGTGATGTGAGTGACGACGTGTTTGATTTGTTAAATCAGGACATCGCTAGGAATACACGTATTACAAACACGTGTGTCCACGTGTTCATCCTAAACTGACTGCTTTTAACCTTGAATCATCCCCCATTATATTTTATTAACTGTATTTTTATACTAAAGTTTTAAAGAATTAATCTTTTAATTATTTGTATGACAAATTTAGCAGAGCTATTAGGAATACCAATCTTAGGGGCTTTTTTTCACTTTTTCTCATTTTTGCTCGTTCGAAACGCACAGTGAAGAACAGAACCACATAAATCACCCGATTTTGGCGCTATTCATTTTTTTTTCTTTTTTTTTTAATGGCCTAGGCCTATATTATCTTGCCGTTCATTTAAAACCCATCCCCGTGCACATTGCTCAAGAGTTGCATTTTTTTCTTTAATTATTGTAAATGTATTCATCTAATATTTTAAATATATTTTTTTATTATATTTTTTTCCTCGCAGGCCATAGATTGGCCCACGGGTCGCCTATTAAGAGCGACTGCCTGTAAATATCGACCTTTACTCATGCGACTAAATATCTTATCAACTAAACTAACTAATTGCTACTAAATATCTTATCAACTAAAATAAACAGTATTAATCTGTATTATATAGGCCTATAGCACTATATAGTGCTTATCAATACACTGAGTGCAAGAATAGAGAATGTCAATATCTAAATCAATAGTGTTCAGCAATTCTTTTCGAATGAGCTCATTTTCTTTTAGGAACTGAAGTAACTTCTGTCTGTGTCACCATGGAAAATTTCCTTCCTCCATGGTGTCACCAACATTAATTATAGGTTTACTTGAACTGATCAGATTATCGCCAGTGCTGTCGATGTTAATATGGTGCATGACTCTGTGAAAATAATATGTGATCAAAACAACAGAGACAGGACTTGGCGGCACATAGAGTCAGTTCTGTATGACTTCAATTAGGACAATCAAAATGCACTTTTATAAGCACTATTTGGTTCACTAACTGTTTACTATCATGTAAATTTAAGTACGAATGTTATTGACGATAAACGTATTGAAAAATAACCTAAATAACCTAAATTTAGTTGTGTTTACCTGGATGATTTAACAATGAGCTGCTTCTACCATGGGTCTCAAATCAGGCATCAGAACCCTGCAATTGCTATGACAACTTTAGCAGAGCTATAATTAGGACTTCGGGGCTTTTATTTCACTTTTTTTCTTTTTTGCTAGTTCGAAAGGCGCATTAAAGAACAGGGGTGTGTTGCCTTTGGTCCGAAGGGTCTTTGGTCCATTTGTCCGAATTTTAGTGACCTGGCCCGGGATTTATCAATCTCAGCTTAGCAAAATCTTAAGTAAAAAAAAGTTCAGATGTCCCTAAGCAAATATCTTAAGCTGAATCATCAAACCATCTTAGCAAATCTTAGCTTAAAAATCGTCTAAGATGCTTCATACGTACAATCGACTTTTTAATTTTAAGCAGTTTTTAAGTTAAAGCAATATTGATAAATTTGACTTAAGCAAAATATGGACTTAAGATGAATTTAAGCTGATTTCTAGTTTGATAAATCCGGTCCCTGGTTTTCTATGAATGCATGCTTATACTGCAGTAGAACAACTACTGAACAATATATGTAGTAAATTAAGTAAGATCACGTTTCAAAAATCATATTCCCAAATGTTTCCCCAACAGCATATAAGGTCAAATAAGAAAAATACTATAGTTTCTCGTCCCCTCCCGCATCCATTTTTCCTGCCTCACCAATTTTTCGTTACTTTTAATTTATTTTCTCTTTATTTTGCGAAATGTACGAAAATCTCTTGACTCAAACGTTCATGGATTGGAAAATGTTCAAGCATTTCCCAGGAAGAATTTCAGTTCAACTATTACCAGTAGTATTATGAATTAAAACTCAATATACATATGGTATGAATAACGTCTAGTGCTTTATTCAGGGATTGCCACTGGAATAACCACTGGGCTATTAGATATTCAGTTACGGCTATGTAAGACATTATCTGATATAGAACTCCTTGATGTACAATGAAAAGCCTTCAGAAGAAATCTGGCTATTTTTATTTGTAGTTTTTTAAGTCAGTATATTTTTTTGGAATTGCTATGCCAGACTTCATGTACATCATTGAGAAAAGCGGGTGGGAGACACGGGGACGGGAAAGGTCCTGTCGTGAAAGGAATTGAACACGGGGAACCTAGGATTAGAAGTCAAGCATCTCACCCACTAAGCTATTCAACTCCACTCCACAATTCGAAAGGGAGAAAAAATTATGATTTTCTACATATTATTTGAAAAATATCTATTTATAAACCCATTTAAATAAACCTCTAAAACCCCTAAATTTTCATATTTTTCGGGGGCTTTGCACCTTGAACCAAACATTTTGTGCGAGTTGAACACGCTCAAATATTTTAATACAGTTTGATAATATGTAATATGACGTCATCGTACCCATATATGGGCATATCACATTTTTTGCCACATAAAAGTTGATAGTGTAGACAAAGCCTTAGGCCTAGACTACGTTCCATTCACTTGGAATCTTTTTACATGGTGGTCCCAAATTTGTGTTTTCTTCAAATATATTTTTCTATAGTTTAATATTTACTTCGGACCAACGGACCAAAGGCCCTTCGGACCAAAGAACCTTCGGAACAATGCACTGACACCGAAGAGCAGGACCACATAAATCACCCGATTTTGGCACTATTCATTTTTTTTAATGGCCTAGGCCTATATTATCTGCCGCTCATTTCAAAACCATCCCCGTGCACATTACTCAGGGGATGCATTTTCTTCTTTACGTTATTGTAAATGTATTCATATAAATTTTAATATGTTATTTTAAAAATATTTTTTTATTATTTTTTTTCCTCACAGGCCAAATGATTGGCCCGCAGGCGGCCGCCTATTAACAGCGATTGCCTGTAAATATCGACCTTTACTCATGCGACTAAATATCTTATCAACTAAAATAAACAGTATTAATCTATTAAAAAGTATTAATCTATTAAGAGCGATTGCCTGTAAAGATCGACCTTTACTCATGCGACTAAATATCTTATCAACTAAAATAAACAGTATTAATCTATTAAAAAGTATTAATCTATTAAGAGCGATTGCCTGTAAAGATCGACCTTTACTCATGCGACTATATATCTTATCAACTACTGCGACTAAAATATCTTTCCAACTAAAATAAACAGTATTAATCTGTTTGGTTATACCAGAAAACAATTAAATTACATGGAAACATCTCGAATCGAACATGGTTATAACCCACGGCACCGCAGCTCTTATCATAATCAACTGATAAACAATTTACAACTACAGTACTGTAATTACGACGACCTAATTGCTTTGCGCATGCGCTATTGTGCTTCCTGCATCGTGTTCTCACGGTGATCGACGTCGTATCATACCATGATGAATGGAGGTATACCTCCATGCATGATCATAGACTCTACAAATATAAACCGTATTCATATTTTATGAAAAAAAAGCCTTAAGAATTGTATGCAACACCCATTATCAGCATCCATCCTTGCCTTTATTCATTAAAACAAATTCTCTCACAGTGTATGATATTTATAAGAAGAATATTTCAATATTTATGTATAAGTACTTCATGGGACAAGTACCAGTGTCTTTCAATAGTTTTTGTTTTCAGACTTATGGCTCTGTATACACAGATATGGTACAAGAAATAAAGATAACTTGTGTATAACAAAAAAAGAACACAAATATGGGACAAAAGGGCTTAACATAGGGCCTAAAATCTGGAACGATATCAATGTAGAATTAAGACTCAGTAATAGTATTTGTATATTCAAAAGAAATTTAAATAACCATTACTATGAAAACTATAAGTGTAATGCAAACCTATGTATAAATAATTGTGCTGTATGCATATTTAAGTTTTCTTCAGAATTTTCAATGATTTGTTACTTTATTTATAAAATTTATTTTTTGTGATGCAGTTGTTAATTTTATTTCATAATCAATGGGCGCCCGTTATGAGGCTTGCTTGCTGTGGCGACCCTTTTCCACTTTATTTAAAGGTTCTGATGGGCCTTTTTATTTTTATCAATTATTGTTTTTGCTTATGTATTTCTCCGTCTATGTATTTTGTGTTGATGATGTGGAAATAAACTTTATATTGAACTGAATTCAATTGAATTCAATTGTATGCTTCGAAATTTAATTGATCCTTCATAAACCTTAGCTGGCCCTAACCTAGAGTAGCCATTAGAGTTGCGCACCTCTCTGTGGTTATCGTACGTAGAGTCGGCAGATATAACTCGCTAGGACTAATAATCATCCATAATATTATTTAAAAATAAAATTATATTAGGCCCTAGGCGTGTTCACTGTTTAAACATACTTGTGACAGTACAGTATATGTGGGATTATGTTTTTATGCAGGGAGTTGGTGGTTTATGTTAGTGTAGTATTGTACTCGCCTCTCCTGTACTCTATTTTATTGTTATTTACCGGTATTTAATTTATGAGGTAACAATTAACAAGAAAAAAAATAAATAAATGCTTGCGGTACACCATGTATGTACTTTAGTTCTAAAAGAAAATTAGGCGCAGCCCTCGGTGTTAAATCAAAAATATACTTTGGCCCTTCATCCTATTTTTATGCCCATCCCTGCAATACACTTCTTTTAGAACACCAAACATGAATGAAATGCGAGGAAAAGAGTTACAATTTAATACATTTATTAACAATATAAATTGAACGTTATTCTACAATATTTATTGGATGTTGCCTGGTTTTTTTTAAATAGAATTACTTACGGTACATTTTATCTAATTACCATTACATTGTATCTAATTGCTATAGCAATGCAACTATAAATTATATTTTCTAAACCAGTTATATTTATTAATAATTCTGTCTTTTTATTAATAGCACTTTCATTGATGCAGCACTGGTTTCACAAGTGGATTAAATAAACAAAAAATGAAAGAAAAGTAAATATTATGTAACTACATCTTAACTTTCCAAAGCAGGTTACCACATTGCTGTTCAATTATAAACTCAATTTACTTAATAGAATCTCTGGCTTTTACAAACAGTACAATAGTATTTAATGTTTAAACATGATCAAAGCCCATTATATTATTGAGAAAGTTTGTAGATCTCATTATACACTTTACCATGCTTATATTTAATATCATGCACAGGTTTGTAAAGATCGTAAACATCTTACTATATTTTTAAAAAAATTACAACAATATACAAATACAGTGAGGGGGTTATCCATTTTCCCATAATTTTAACAAGTGTACAAAACATAATCTAGGGGAAGGTGGATAACAGGTGCTGTTGAAATGAAAAACTGATAATCCAACAGTGTATACACCAATTACACAGGATGAGCGATATTGCATTACCACTTTAGTAGTACCTCTAATGTGTGAATACCTTCAAACGCAAAAAGTTTCCACTGAAGAGGCCTGTGGTACCCCTTATGGAAAACTAACCGAAAACATAAAATTGTCCCCTTAATACTATAGGGTTGTTGGTACACAGTCATACATCTTGAAATTGAGTATGTTGAATTTAAGTTACCTAAAATATTATAACAAAAACGTTAATGCAAACATAATACTTTTATGATTAAAAAAAGTCAACATGAATATATATTATTAATATTATTAAGCCTGCGTCAAGATTTAAATGCTATCAGGAAACAATCAAATCTAAACAATTTACCATATTAAGTTTTAAATATTAAGCTTTTTTCAACTTGACAAAAAAAAATGCCGGTATAGTCATGATGTGCCTCTATATGTTCACATGACCATATTTAAGCATATCACAAGCTTTTGTCGAATACAATCTTATTAGTATGGGCAGGGCTTTCAGTAAGATTCGGAGTTTGGATGTTTCTAATGATTTTACTGCTATCTCGGTACTAAGTTTCCCAACCATACTACTTAATGTTTCTATTGATGCTGCTACCACATATTGGGTGGCTCCGCATGGTAATTAGATAATAAATTTATAATTATTTTAATTTAATTTGGAAATGTTGTTGACGACTCCATGCTCGCACACTGCACAGGACAGCCACACCAGGTTTTGTGCAGATTGTAACAGATGCAGATATGGGGTCTAGTACTAGGTTTCTCAACCATACTACTTGATGTTTCCACCGATGTTGTTACCTCACTAGTTGGCTTTGCATATCTTGAATATTTTTAGTTCTACTACTGATAGGCCAGATTTCCCAACCATACTACTTGACGTTCGCATTGATTTTACCACTACATCAGTCCGGCGTTTTCCATCCACGCTATTAAATTGTTTCCACACTGATGTTTCTGCTACCACCTCAATATATGGTTCATCGTATACCGTATAGGCCTACCACTTAAAGGCTCACATCCATTCTTTCCTCAACCATTCCAACTGAATCTGAGTCATCAATCATTGTGTCAGTGCTTTGCTTCTCAACTCTACTCCCTGAATCTGAGTTATCAATTGTGTTGGTGGTTTGTCTCTGAACTCTACTACATGAATCTGAGTTATCCACGAGTGTGTTGATGTTTTGTCCCTCCACTCTACTACATGAATCTGAGTTATCCACGAGTGTGTTGATGTTTTGTCCCTCCACTCTACTACACGAATCTGAGTTATCCACGAGTGTGTTGATGTTTTGTCCCTCAACTCTACTACATGAATCTGAGTTATCTACGAGTGTGTTGATGTTTTGTCCCTCAACTCTACTACATGAATCTGAGTTATCCACGAGTGTGTTGATGTTTTGTCCCTCAACTCTACTACATGAATCTGAGTTATCCACGAGTGTGTTGATGTTTTGTCCCTCAACTCTACTACATGAATCTGAGTTATCCACGAGTGTGTTGATGTTTTGTCCCTCAACTCTACTACATGAATCTGAGTTATCCACGAGTGTGTTGATGTTTTGTCCCTCAACTCTACTACATGAATCTGAGTTATCCACGAGTGTGTTGATGTTTTGTCCCTCAACTCTACTACATGAATCTGAGTTATCCACGAGTGTGTTGATGTTTTGTCCCTCAACTCTACTACATGAATCTGAGTTATCCACGAGTGTGTTGATGTTTTGTCCCTCAACTCTACTACATGAATCTGAGTTATCCACGAGTGTGTTGATGTTTTGTCCCTCAACTCTACTACATGAATCTGAGTTATCCACGAGTGTGTTGATGTTTTGTCCCTCAACTCTACTACATGAATCTGAGTTATCCACGAGTGTGTTGATGTTTTGTCCCTCAACTCTACTACATGAATCTGAGTTATCCACGAGTGTGTTGATGTTTTGTCCCTCAACTCTACTACATGAATCTGAGTTATCCACGAGTGTGTTGATGTTTTGTCCCTCAACTCTACTACATGAATCTGAGTTATCCACGAGTGTGTTGATGTTTTGTCCCTCAACTCTACTACATGAATCTGAGTTATCCACGAGTGTGTTGATGTTTTGTCCCTCAACTCTACTACATGAATCTGAGTTATCCACGAGTGTGTTGATGTTTTGTCCCTCAACTCTACTACATGAATCTGAGTTATCCACGAGTGTGTTGATGTTTTGTCCCTCAACTCTACTACATGAATCTGAGTTATCCACGAGTGTGTTGATGTTTTGTCCCTCAACTCTACTACATGAATCTGAGTTATCCACGAGTGTGTTGGTGTTTTGTCCCTCAACTCTACTACATGAATCTGAGTTATCCACGAGTGTGTTGGTGTTTTGTCCATCAACTCTAATACATGAATCTGAGGAATCATCATTTTGTACATTCCCATTAAAACCAACCAGATATATTTTACAGCAGCTGTATATGAAACACGCAGTGTGTGATACAACATAACATAGACCTATTAAACTCCATATACTTCCGAAACTATCGGCAATCATGGCAACGTAATTAAAAAGATTAGTGTTAAAGATGAGGTTGCTCTCCTTGTAACTGATGTAGTTGTGAAATATAAACAGAGAGATCCATAAACAGACAAACATTGAAGGTAAGTATGTCTTCCTGTAAATCACCATAAGTTGAGATGCTACGTCGCCTTGCTGATTCATGCGTTGTAACACTGTTAGTCCGTGTCCGGCTAAATCTAAAAGCGACGGTATACTACATGCTAAATAACTCAAAATAACACACGTGGTAAACCCGCATGACATCACGTGTATTTTTTCGGCTATATTCGGCTCGAAGCCGAACGTGGGGACAGTTATTGTAGGAATAAATGCTGTAAATATCCAGTTACGGTTAATACTCATCAGCAAAATACAGGTCATAACCAGGACAACTTGTTTCATTAGATAAATAATCATTCTCGGCACAGATGCGTCATCGTAGATATTTTGAGGATCAGAATCTTGTGAACTTGTAATGTAGTCTCTTGACCATCGAATAGATACCATGAGCAAGATGAAGATCACCAGGTGGATGTAGAGAGACTTCAAGTGGTGGATTGGAAGAGTGAAAAGTACGATGGCAACCAAGTAACCTACAAAAAATAAACAATATCTAATTTAATTTGTTTAAAGTTTAATTATTGGCTGTTAGCAGTCCATCATAATTTCTCAATTTATTTACCACGCGTAAAGTTATATTATTTTCATTTTCATATCCTCTTAATCATGAGAGCTAGCCATTTTCTTTATAAAAGAAAATCGGGCGAGTAAGCCTTCCTTATGACCAAGTTTTGAATGTGAACCTTATGAATTGAACAGTAAAGTAAATCTCGTGGATCAGTGGGCCCTATTGCTTACCACACTGAACACAAGAGGTGAGGATGTCAATATCTAAACCAAGACTGTTCACCAATTCGTTTTGAATGAACTCATTTTCTTTCAGGAGCTGTGGTATCTCCTTGTGGTACATGAATTCAAGTATAAACAAAATTGGCAACCGCAGCAGCCAGGACAAGATTTGTTCCTTCATTTCCACAAACATGTTTACAAGCGAACTGATCCGTTTGTCGGCAGAACTGGTGTTGTATGAGTAAGAGCTCTGTGGAAATATAAACGTATATTTTTGTTTGGCATTACTGTAGTTGAAAAATTTCAGACAATGTATCATGTTACATTAATCACAGTTAATACAATATACAATTAAGAATAGTCCTCACAGTCACGATGTACCATCATGTCCTATATTCGAACACTGTATTTACCTTTATTTGATTATATATCATTTAATAGTGTTAACAGCTATCTTGATTATTATTATTATAATTATTAATATTATTATTATTAATATTAATATTATTATTATTATTATTAATATTATTATTATTATTATTATTATTATTATTATTATCATCATCATCATCATCATCATCTCCGCCAGGAGATATACGTTTTCGTTTCGTGATGTTTGTGTTTGTGTGTGTAAAATAACAGGGAGTGTTAAGTATAACCTAATGAAGAAATGATTAATTTTTGGTGACTGTCCGGAGTAGGGTGTGGATGTGAGGACAATTTAAAGGAATTTGTCCTAGACAAGATATCTCAAAAACTAATCACCCGACATGAATGAAACTTTCGTGAAAGTTTAACCAAGTTACAAGCAAGAAATTATCAAGCGCTGGTCAGGATCCAAATTAGGGGGTGAGCTTGAGGGTCATTTAAATTGTTAAGGTCATGCGTGTTTCTTGTGTACAAAATATCTTTAAAACAGCTGCACTGGTTTAAATGACAGTTACAGGGACTGTTAGGTATAACCCAAGGATGAGGTGATTAAATTTTGGTGACCAACCGGCGTAGGGTGTGCATATGAGGACCACCAAAACGAAAACAATCAATGGTTGAAAATGACGCTTTTCAGAGTTTGTAATGTTTTAATAAAGAAGTGTTTCAATTTTGGTCAAGATCCGATATGGATATGAGGACCATTTAAAGAAAAGTTTACCGTATTACCCGTAGGCTGAAACAATAGCTATATGATGAATATTTAAATTAGTGCAGTTACAGTAAATGTGTACAGCGTTTTGTATGTACTAACTTCACTTTTTTCGGAACCTATTGGGAATTCTTTTAATGCATCTTTACATTTAAACATGTGATGCTAAAAACCAAATCCTATAATGCTTCCATTTCAATACCAATACATTGCATGCATTTTGTTTGTCAGCTATAAAGGGTAAAACGTACCAGTATCATAAGTCAGAATATGTTAGGAATTGGCAGGTTTATAACCGATACAATGGAAGGCGTTATAAAAATGAAGTGATTAAATTTTGGTGTGGATTATGGACCATTCGAAGCAAAACGTCGCAGATTAGATATCTCAAAAACTAATCAAGTCATCTAAATGAAACTTTCGTGTTAATGTCATTTTTTTAAGTAGATTGTGGTTTGTGATTGGAAAGTAGGAACATATATGTGAGGAATTATTTTATGGAAAGAAATTGGTGAGTTATTTTGAGTTTTGAAGAGGAATGGAGCGAAGTGAGGTGGGGTGGTAGTTGAAGTAAATTAGGAACATATTTTGGAGATTTATTTTATAGAAAGGGTTTTGCGGTGGGAGGAGATATGCTCTCTACTGAGTGCTCTTGTTATTATTATTATTATTATTATTATTATTATTATTATTATTATTATTATTATTAATGATAAATATGTGTGAAAAACGCGTGTTTCCGCTTTGTTTTCAAGTCTATATATGATAATACATATAATACGTATACATGCATAGCCTAGGCCTATATATTACATATTATATATTGTATCATATACCGTATAGACCTGCTGTATATCTATTAGCATAGGCATAACAATTATATTTAGGCCTATGTCAGTGATATAACGGTGGGTGGGAGGGGGGTAAGTTAAGTAGTAGTTAAATTGTAAAATGTTTTATACTTTCTGTAGAAAAATATATACACTCAGACATAATACATTCATACAGCCACCCACACCCTATATATAAATACCTTAGTACATGGTACTCAGTACCACTTTCTCTGCATTACTAAGCCAGACTTACTAACACTTACTATAACCAATAAAATTTAAATTATTTCTTAACTTGGCTACCATTTACCTGGTCGTCAATAATAATGAAACTATAAATGTTGTATTGCGTTATGGCTGTCGTCCTCACACCACTACAATGTTCTGTATTATGTATATGATGTGGGGCGTAACAATTACAATACAGCATTCACAAAATCAATTCTAGCAAATAATATAGAGGCTATAACGAAAAAATAGGGTAGTTTACTGAAAAAAAACTTGAAGTGAGTTGAAAACATTGAAGTGAGTTGAAAGCAAAGATGCTTGAAGATGCATTGTCCCATACAAAATAACCTAATAAATTATTTTTGAAATTAACTTGCCCATTTTGAAGTGACATAAAAATCATCAACATAAACATAAAAATTACAGGTACTGTATTTAATAAATGTTTACCCATCATTTTACAGCGAAAAATGATAGAAAAACTTTCAGTCACTGGAAGTTATTAAAACTCAGGGTACACATTTTTAAAATTTAATATTTTTTATATGCTCAAGTTAATAATTTGTGTTACCTTAAAATGAGCAAGTTAGTTTTACGGATTCAAGGGTGGGGGAGGGGAAGAAAGAAAAAAAAAGAACATTAGGCCTATATTCAAATTTTAAGTACCATTTCCGGCCATCTTAGAATAGAGGTGCCATAATAATATTTGTTTTTACCTCAGCTTCAACCATGGTGGGGCTCAAGTACTATAGACCCTCCAACTATGAAAGTCCTTCATCATTGCCACATTTGCCCCACCCCGTATTTAAAATTCCTGGATCTGCCACTGCTTATTATACAGCTATTGCTGAAATCGTAGGCCTACTATATGTATTTCTGTAATATTAAGTGAGATACCATTTCATAATCCAATAGTCAGACAAGTTCAGTAGGCAAATAATGTATCTTGGCATTTGGTAATTCCAAAAATAATACCTATTTATATTAGTTTAATCAGCTTATGTAGTACGTATACGAACCTGGGGTCTACGGCACATACCTCTTCAAGTTACAGGCTCATGACGTTATAGACTGGCTTGCGCATATACCATGTAGCTATTTATAGCTACATGGAAAATACATTCTCAGCAGTACACATCAGATAGCTCGGAGTTACATCACTGCATGCGAGATGTATGGCGTAACAACTGTGTCATTCCACGAGTAC